>NC_092480.1:6677412-6835876 GCF_047495875.1 Pithys albifrons albifrons | reverse complement strand
CTACAGTGATTCCGCACCCGTTTCCCCACCTTTCCTTGGGGTTTTTTCTGGTTTACATCCCCTCCATCCACGTCAGCAGAGACAACCTGCAGCTGCCGACCTGCCCCGAGCTCCCTCCACAACCCTGGGGATTAAAAGGGCACCTGGATAATAATTGAGCACTTTGTGTGTAATTTAAACTGCAAGTCATGAAGGAAAAATAGCAACTCACCTGCCACCCCCACCCCCTGCCAACGCACCCCCCAATGTGCCCTGAAAGGGGGCCCTGAGCACCCCAAGGTTACTGTCAACCTGCACCAGAAATAAAGGGATACTGATGTAACAAAGGCCAGGAATTGGGAATAAAGTTGGAGTCAGCTCATCCAAGTTTGGAATGGAAGAAAAATCTAAAATGAAAATGCAAGTTTCCCTGCATTTATTGTTAAAATAAAAGCCATCATTAGATTGGGCTGCTGGACCAACAATGGCCTTGGAGGGGTCTTTAACTTGGCCTCAGCAATTAAATTCTCTTTTATTACTAGAAGAAAAAACCCATTTGGCACCTGGCAATTCCTTAGTGTCTCCAGCCTTCTCTGAAGGCAGATGGGTCACTCCTTTCCTGGGGCAGAGGGGAGCAATCATTTCATATGGACTGGCAGGTTTTATGGGTACTTGTGGTGCTCAGGAGATCCAGTGGGAACATCAGCCTGGACCATCTCGGCTCGTGGCCAGAGGCCACCCCCGAGGGGCTGCTTTGGGGAGCCCAGAGCTTTGGGTTTGATTAAAGCTCATTCTCCCGAAAGGCACCTGGTTTTTATCCACAGACATCAAGAGGTGGAGCATTTCCCATTTTGCTTGATAATTTATTCCCAGGGTTAATCATCCTCCCTGCTCAAAATTCAGCCTAATTTTGATCTGAATGTGTCTGGCACTAATGTCCTGCAGCAGCTCTTCCCTTTCTTTCCCTGCCCAGCATTCCCTCCCTCTGAAGCTGCTTGTATGTCATTACAGCTCCCTTTTTTGTGGCCCCTCGAGTGATTTTCCTCCAGCATCGGCAATTTTGCCAGACTCTTCCCTGCCCTCCGTGATTCCCATCGTGGGACCTGTCAGAGCCGCATCCCACCTTAGCACAGATCTCAAAGCACCTAAATAATATACCCAAACCCCAGGGCCCTTCTGCGGGATTAATTTTCCACTCCAAGATGGAAAAAACGCTTTCCAGTTCCCCGTGTTAAATAAACACGAGCCTCTGCTCTTTCCTCGAGCAGCTGCTTGGGGCTGATTTCCCCGGCATATTTTGGGCTGGTGACAGCCCCGTCTTTGCTGCCCGTGCCCCGGTGCCGGCCCCGGGGCGGGCAGAGATCAGCGCGGTGGCAGCGCCGCTTCCCTTTTATCTCTGGGAAACAGGCGCGCTGGACGGGAGCCCTGCAGGGATTTATTGAGGTGCCCTGGATCTGCCTCTTCCTCTTGCAGCAGCTCTTTTGCACCCGCCGAGCACCAGCCCCGGCAAGGCGGGTGTCAGGAGGGGTGGGAAGGGCGTTTTTGTTCTGCCAAGTGCAATCCCGGGGCGATTCTGCGCTGAAACGCCTCGGACTGCACCAACCGCGGCACCTCCTTTGCCCTCTCCTGGTGGCTGCTTTGGAAATCCTGGTGATGCTTTGTCTTTTTAGAGACACAGAAACTCTCTGGCCTTTGCAGCTCTCACCGAGGTGATGTTGGGGCTCTTTGTGGCCACAACGTGTCTCCAAGCAAAGCAAAATCACCAGGAGCGGTGCAGGAGGAAAGGGATGCTTGGAAAGGGATGGGATGTGCAGATGAAAAGGCCCCTGTGAGAGGTGGGCCTGGGAGATGTAACACAAGGCAGCTGAAGCTGAATGTGGTGACAAGGAGATGGTTCAGACCCCTAAATGCTCTCAGGGGTGTCTTGGCTATTCCTTTGCCTCTCTGGCTTCCAGGGATGTACGATATAGGGATGATAAGGAATGGGGTATGTACCAATCCCACCCAGAAACCTCCCCATCCCACGGATGGGATGGACCTGCAGGTCATCTGCATCATCCAATTTCTTACCCTGCTCCTTGAGAGGCTTTTTTTATGACACCCTTGGCTTTCTCCTCAGTTTTGGTGTCCCCAGAACCTGCAGGAGATGTTTCCCATCTGTTTCCCATCTTTGCTGTCATGTTGAGATGGAACAGGGAAGGAGGGACCATCCTTCCCTTTCTATGGGAGTTTCATGGGCTCCTGCACTCCTCTGGGTGCAGACAGCACAGCAGCTGCTGTGGGAATGCTTGGGAATGCATCCAGGGGAGCTGGGCTATCCCCAGTTTAAAGACGGGAAAGCTGAGAAAGGCAGAGATTAAAACAGCGCAAAGCTTGTAATTGTGGATGCTTGAGTGCTTCCCGAGCCCTGTTTTCCAGGGAGAACAGGCTGCTCTGAGCACTCAGTAAATCAGGGCCCTGTAAATGCTCTCAGAGAAGCACTTGAAAATCACTCGGTGCTTTTAAAGCTCGTGGCCAGTGCCGGCGTCTGCAGCGCCCCTGCCATTCCCAAATCCCACCTGATGTGGGAGCCTGCTCCTTCCCCAGGAGATCCCGGAGCTCTTTGCAAAGGAGGACCAAACAATTAACTCCGGTTTGCTAATGGAGACACCGGGGCACGAGGCAGGGTGTGGATTAGCCCTGAATTCCCATAATTTGGTCTCCTTTCCCTTGGTAGGGCTGTGGCTGGAGATGCAGCCCCAGGGCAGGGCTGGCTCCGGGTACCTCCAGGTGCTGAGTTTGGCAAGGCTGGAATGTGCCAGTCCTGGGGCTGATGCTGAGAAGGACACGTGTTTTCTGGCTGGATGAGTATTTTCTGGCTGCTTTGAGCGTCTTCAGGGGATAAAAGACTTTGCCCTTACGTTCCCCCCCAGCAGCCCTCCCGCCCAGGGAGGATGGAGCAGCGCAGACTCCCCAGGGGACCGTGAATATCAACACCCATTTCCCATTTTTCTTTCATTCCCTGCCTCTTCCTTCGCCATCTCCACGCTCGGGAGACGCTCCCACCTCCTTGGCAGGGAGCGCAGAGGCTGCAGGTTTGCAGGGTGCGACACAGGTACAGTATTTCACAGCTGGTTGCTTTGTAATGGGATTCTTTTATTGAAAGTTGTTTCGCGGGATCCGGCTCTGATTAACAGATGCAAATCCTGCCCTGCATGTTGATGGATCCGCTCTGCTCTCGGAGCCTCCCAGACCTCGGGGAGGGTTTCGCAGCGATTCGGCACCCACTTGGCCACCTCGGGCTGTGCAACCCCGCGGCTGATCCAGCCCGTCAGTCCCGAACAACTCGAGGCCGGAGAGAGCAGGATGCGGCCGCAGGCGCTGAGCGCAGGATGAGGGGCTGGCAGGTGAATTAGTGCTGCGAGAGCAGATGCAACACTTAAACAAACCATCCGCTGGCAAGAAGAAAACAATGACTTAGTACTTTCTAATTACCATCCTAAAGTCAAGCAATTACTCCTTATTCACACGTGATTACTAAGAATAGCTTAAAATGAATAAACATTTGGAAAAAAAGCCTCTTACTAAATTTTCATTAGCCAACACAGTGAGTAAGACATTTACACTCCAGCACAGCCCCCATAAATAAAGACAAGACATTACTCAGTAAGTGAGTGAATTAGTATTGTGCTTAATTGCTAGAAATTATTATCAGGTTACTACAATTACTGTAAATTGCCGGCAGGACCCGCCCCTTTTGTTATTTTTTGAAAAACAAAAAAAATCTTATTGATGTGGTTTATTTAGTTGTAAGTAATTGGGGGGGCAAAGGGCTGTTCCTCAGTGGAATTAACAGGTGGCACGAGGAGAGAGAGAGGAAGAGGAGAAGGAGAGGGAGAGGAGAAGAAAATGGCTAAACCCCACTTGGCAGCTCGCGCTTTATTTCAGAGACTGACCGTGGGACTGGGAAATGTCTGGGGCAAGGCTGGGGGTATTTTGGGTGGGAATTGGCAGGGATGGAAGTGGAAAAATGAATGAAATCACAGGAACATGATTTCAGCCTTCTGCATCTCTCTCTTGCACACTCGTCACCACCCACAGCCACCCAAACACCCCCAGGGACGCCAGACCGTGTGCCCGTGGGTGTCACCTCCAGGAATCCCATCCCATGAACCTTCCCATTCCTCTCTAATTCCCATCCTATTTTCAATGCCTAGGGCTTGGGGGCCCAGCCTGGATTCTCCCCCTGTTGCCTGCCCTCCAACATCACTTTCTGCAAAGTGGGTTTCCACAGCAGGGAAGGATTGGGATAGAGGGAAAAATGCCAAGAGCCTCACGAATGACATGCTTTGGTGTACCAAAGACCCAAAATAGGAAGGATTTTGGACATTGGCAGTGTTAGACCTTGGTAACTTCTCAAGGGAGCTGGTCTTAGTTTATCTCCTGCACCTCTGGGGTTTGGGGAGATGGAGACAGGCTGGGGATGGTGTTGCAGGAGCTCTGGAGCTGCCTGCAGACAACCAGGGTCTGTGCACCTAAAACCTGTCTGCTCTTCCAGTGAGATCAGTTGGGCTAATAAAAGATTTTATCTGTCCCTATAAAGTCTGTGCTCTCCCAGGCTCAGCCCCGGCACAGCTGTGCTTTCCCAGAGCAGACACGCGGGTATTTCACTTTGGGCAAGAGTTCTGCAGAATTGGGTGCCATAAATCCCTCTCGTTTCCCCTGGTGTGAAACAGGGGATAATGAGCAGGACGTGTGAAGTCTTGATCAGCTGCTGCTGGTGCAGCACACCAGTGTTTTCAGATGAAAAGCAACGAGGGGAAAAAAAGTGGTTATTAGAGCAGAAGCGCATTAGAAAAAAAAGGCTGACTTTCCATTACGCCCCTGGAGCTCGACATCGCTGCGATCCGTGGCATTTCCAGCATCCTCTGCTTGTTCTGACATGTTCTGATTTCGGATACCCCACCCAGGAGCAGCTCAGGTTCATCTGGGGGAGGGTGGAGATGGGCATCATCACCTGATGACATTAATTTGGGCACTGGGGGCATCTTACCCCCTGTGGGTCCGAGCAGTGTCTGTGGGGAGGTGTCAGGACCTTGGACAAGTCTCCCATCACTCAAGAAAAGATTTTTGCATCAGATTGAAGCCACCCTGCAGGTGTTAATGGGTTTATATTAGTATATATGTTATACTTACTAGAGCAATGCTGCAAAGTCTGGGGGAAGAATACAGACCCATTTTTCAGCCTCTCAGGCTCCTGAGACCCAGAATCAGGCAGATCATTTGCAAACATCTGCAGATGATTTGCAGAGGATGCAGCTCGATACAGACCCTCCTGCCCCCTCAAAGGATGGGCACAGGGCTGGAAATATCTTCAGACACCAGGTCTAAGCGGCCAAAGTTGGCAGTGTGCTCTCGAAAATAATGAGGGAGCTTTAAAAGCAGGAGGAACAGCAGAAATAGCCGGTGCTTTGGCTTCTGCCCTCTGGGAGCTCGGCGGCTCTGCCGTGTCCCGGTGTCAGCCCCACGCTCCGTCCCCGGCTCCGCGGGAGAGGAAATGACTGTCGGTGTGAAGAGGGATCTGATCCCCCACCCCCCTGTGCTTCTCCTTCTTCCTGCCCTCATCCTTCACCTGCCTGAAAACACAGGTCACGGTCCTGCTCCCTCCGTCCTGGGGATGTGCAGGATCAGCCAGTAAATGGCAGGAGAGCCCCGGGCTGGAGGTTCTGGAAAGATATTGAGGGGCTGGAGCGGGGCCAGAGAAGAGCAAGGAGGCTGGAGAAGGGACTGGATGTGGCACTGAGTGTCCTCTGAAACACCTCCAGGGATGGAGAATCCATCATGTCTTGATCCAACCCCACTGTGATGACCAGCCCAGGGCACTGAGTGCCCTGGGCTGGTCATCACAGTGGGGTTGGATCAAGGGTTGAGTTTGATAATCTGAGGTCTTTTCCAACCCAAGTGAGAAGAGCAACAAGGGTGGAGAAGGGACTGGAGCACAAGTGCTGTGGGGAGAGGCTGAGGGAGCTGGGGGTGTTCAGCCTGGAGAAGAGGAGGCTCAGAGGTGACCTCAGCACTGTCTGGAACTCCCTGAAGGGAAGTTGTGGCCAGGTGGGGGTTGGTCTCTTCTCCCAGGCACTCAGCAATAGGACAAGGGGGCACGATGGGCTCAAGCTCTGCCAGGGGAAATTGAAGTTGGAGAGCAGAAAGAAATTCTTTGCAGAGAGAGTGCTCAGGGATTGGAATGGGCTGCCCAGAGAGGGGGTGGATTCCCCATCCCTGGAGGTTTTTCAGCTGAGCTTGGCCGTGGCACTGAGTGCCATGATCTGGTAAAGGGACTGGAGTTGGACCAAGGGTTGGACTTGATGATCTCGGAGGTCTTTTCCAACCCAATCCATTCTGTGATTCTATTCTATGAAATCCCAGCGCCGGGGGCAGGACTGACCCTGGGGCACCCGGAGTGGGCTGAGCTGGGAAACAACCGGGAGACACAAACAGGAAGGGCAAATGAAGTAGCTGCAGGTGAAGAAACGGGTTTGAGGAGTTTCCTGGTGTATCAAGGCTTCAGCTGGTGCTGCTCCATGGCTAAATCCGCCCCCCCGTGTCAGATTTGCACTGCCCCTGGTTGGGAGAACGGCCTCAGTGTGGATGCAGCAGATCCAGTGGATGCACTGACACCGTTTCATCCTTGGTGTCCATTGACCCACCCTGGGGTTATGGCCCCGTCTGGGGGATGAGGCAGAGCCGAAGGGGACCGGAGGTGTGGGGAGGGTGAAGGAGCAGGTTCTCTCCCCCGGTTCCTAAACATGAGTCAGCAGGATCCCTGTTTTCAAAGCTGGCTGCTCTCAAAAAGGCATTTGCATTTCAGAGAGCTCCTGCTTCGCTCTCCCACTGACAGTGTTTAGCTTTTGTTTAAAGCTGAGCTCCTCCACAGCGCGGCAAAAGGGGCTGAGCAGAGGAGACAAGAGGCAGGAGCCTCTGGGTTTGATCAGCTCTTCCTTTGTCTCTGTCAACCCAGGCACTTGCCAGGAGGAGCCTCTTGCAAAATTCAAGGCTCATCAGAAAAATAAAGATGAAGGTGGAGGGGGCTGAGGCTGGACATGCACACGGGGGAGCAACCCACGGGAAATGGGGGGATTCATCCATGGGGGAGGCACCTGCACCTGCCTGGGCTTGGGCCGGGCACCCCAAGGCTGGGGCACCACAGTCAGCTCTGGGGCCACCAACATGGGAGGGATGTTGAGCTGCTGGAAATGAGCCCAGAGGGGCAATGGAGATGCTCCAAGGGCTGGAGCCCCTCTGGGCTGGAGCCGGGCTGGGAGAGCTGGGGGGGCTCACCTGGAGGAGAGAAGGCTCCAGGGACACCTGAGAGACCCTTCCAGTGTCTGAAGGGGCTCCAGGAAAGCTGGAGAGGGATTTTGGACAAGGGATGGAGGGACAGGACAAGGGGAATGTCTTCCCACTGCCAGGGGGCAGGGATAGATGGGATATTGGGAAGGAATTCCTGGCTGTGGGGGTGGGCAGGCCCTGGCACAGGTTGGGCAGAGAAGCTGTGGCTGCCCCATCCCTGGGAGTGTCCAAGGCCAGGTTGGACAGGGCTTGGAGCCACCTGGGCTGGTGGGAGGTGTCCCTGCCCATGGCAGGGGGTTGGACTTGGTGACCTTTGAAGTCCCTTCCTATCCAAACCATTCTGGGATTTTAGGATTTGCAAATATAAATGCAGGTTTACAAACATTTTATCCCAAACTCTTGGGGAGCCAAACGTCCCTGATGAAATGGGTCACATGTTCCCCCTTCTTGTATTTCCACCAACTATTCCAACCACTGGAAGCAAAACTCCACCAAATGTGGGGAATCTGTCAAGCCACCCAACACCTGGATGAGGAGCAAGCCAACAAGCAGGAAAGAAAACCATGAAGCATAGACTTTTTTTTTTGTATTTACTTATTCATTCCCGTACTGGTTCTGATTTTTCTTCTTTTTGGATTAAAAAAAGGGCATGTGTAGAGTTATTTCAATGTTTTGAACCGATCCTGTTTACTGGGAGCTGATAGGATTGATTTACAGCAACGTGAGGAATGCAGAGAGGGCGAGAGAGATACCAGAGCAGAGCAGCAGAGTTTGATTTCAGGGCTGCCTTTGCCATGAATGCTAATGCCAGGAGCAGCTCCAGGCCCTGGGCAACTGGAAATGAAGCCTTGGGAATTGTTTTCCTGAAATTGGGATAAGGAGTGAGGAAGAAAAAGCACCTCGTTGTCCAAGAGGTTTTTTGGGATGACGTCTTGGGCAAAAATATCCCAGTTTTAGTGGTTTAGGTGTTTCCTTCAAGGTGGTGGTGGGAGCTTTTCTCTTGTATTTTTATTTTTTGTTCTTTTTCTTTAAGAAGAAATGGGATAAGGGAAAAAAGAAACCATCACAGAACTGAGATTTTATTTGCAAAGAAATCCCAGCCAAAGGAAAAGCCAAACCTTCAATCTATAAATTGTTCATTTAATATGATGTAGAGTCAAAAACAAGGCTCAGCTGTTACTTTTGGGGCTTGTTTGCTTTCCAGATCACACAAAGGACATTTTATACACCTGAGGAGCTTCTTTTGGGGTCTCCAGATTTCAAACCTCCCATCAAGAGCTCCCAGGTTACACCTCCCAATACATAAACCAGGATTTCCAACATCAGCAACTCTCCAGCAGGAAAACTCTTCCCAGCCCTATGTGGTGTCCTCAGACCTCTTTGATCTGGGGACTCTCCTCCATCCTGAAATCTTTATGAAAATATGACTTGATGGTTTGTGACCTTTGGGAGAGGAAAGAAAAAGGCCCAAACCTGCTGTTATGACCCAGGCAAAGTGACACCATGAACAAACTGCTCCTCTTATGCTGAAATTATTTCCTACAGAGGCTTCTTTAGATCCCCAAGATCCCCCAATTTTCCCCAATTTCTGCATCAATCATGGTCCAGTTGCAATATTCCCCATGGAAAGCTCAGACTTCATTCCTCACTCCTTTATTCACCTGTTTGTCATTTTTCAGTGGGCAAAGCAATGTTTTCTTATTGGAGATGGTGCATTACAGGGGGGCTGGCAGGGCTGCCCCTCGTGCCATGGTGACCCCTCTGCTGTGGCCACATGGCCCAGACACACAAGACTGTCAGGATATGGTTCTCCAAGCAGGAATGACAGGATGTTTTGGGAGCCCACACACCAAAGTGGAGCAAAGGAACAATTTACAAACCCCTGGGAGGCTGGAAATCGTTGGCTGCAAATGCACAAACCCTCTGAGTTGCTCAGGCAGGTGATTCATGAGCAAAGTGAGTCATCTGGGCAAAATCTGCTCTTGGAAATGAATCCAGTGGTGTTGGAGCAGTTTCTAAGGAAAAACGAGTGGATGGCAGCACTGGGAATTTTCTGCTGGTTGAGTCAATTGTGCAGTTGAGAGTGGGGATGTTACAGAGCCCCTGGGATGGGCCCAGCCAGGCCAGGGGGACCTGGGGGTGTTGGGGTGCCAGGCAAGGGGTGCCAAGCACAGCATGGGAAGGCAATGGGTTCCTGTACAGGCTCTAGAGCTTCCTCCTGCTGAACAGCACAAGGGACTCAGGAGCTGTGTCTCAGCAGCTGCTCCTGGTCTGAGGTCTGCTCCAGAAGATGGCATTAGGATCATGGAATCATGGAATGGTTTGGGTTGTAAAGGACCTCAGGGATCATCTCATGGGCAGGGACACCTTCCACTAGATCAGGTTGCTCCAAGCCCTGTCCAACCTGGCCTTGGACACTTCAGGGTTGGAGCAGCCACAGCTTCTCTGCCCAACCTGTGCCAGGACCTGCCCACCCTCACAGCCAAGGATTTCTTCCCAGTATCCCATCTATTCCTGCCCTTTGGCTGTGGGAAGCCATTCCCCTTGTCCTGTCTCTCCATCTCTTGTCCCAGGTCTCTCTCAAACTCTCCTGGAGCCCCTTCAGGGACTGGAAGGGTCTCTCAGGTCTCCCTGGAGCCTTCCCTTCTCCAGGTGAGTCCCCCCCAGCTCTCCCAGCCTTTTCCAGAGCAGAGAGGATCCAGTCCTGGAGCTCTGTGGCCTCCTCTGGACTCCTCCAGAAGCTCCACATCCTTTTGATGTTGGAGGCTCGGGTTGGATTCAGCTCTGGAGGTGGGGGCTCACCAGAGCAGAGAGGCTGAATCCCCCCTCCCCTGCTGCTCAGGGTTGGCTCTCTGGGCTGCAGTCTCAGATCTCACTCCTCTTGCAGCTCTGGCTATGTCACCCCTGGGCTGCAACGATAGCACAAATGCTCAGACCCATCCCAGGGGCTTTGGCTCCAAGCCCAACCCTGCTGGAAATGGTGCTGAAGCTCCAGGCCCTATTGCAGGGGCTGTGTCGAGCCTCTTCTTTACACAAGGAGCTCAGAGCCCACCATGGCAGCCCTGGGGTCCCTGCTCAGAGCCCACCGTGGGGACCCCTGCACAGAGCCCAGCCCAGGAACCCTGGGGGTCCCTGCACAGAATCCACTGTGGGGATCCCTGCACAGAGCCCATCATGGAGGTCCCTGCACAGAGCCCACCATGGGGGTCCCTGCACAGAGCCCATCATGGAGGTCCCTGCACAGAGCCCATCATGGAGGTCCCTGCACAGAGCCCACCATGGGGGTCCCTGCTTAGAGCCCATCATGGAGGTCCCTGCACAGAGCCCATCATGGAGGTCCCTGCACAGAGCCCATCATGGGGGTCCCTGCACAGAGCCCATCATGGAGGTCCCTGCACAGAGCCCACCATGGGGGTCCCTGCACAGAGCCCACTATGGGGGTCCCTGCACAAAGCCCACCATGGGGGTCCCTGCTCAGAGCCCACCCTGGCAGCCCTGGGGTCCCTGCACAGAGCCCACCATGGGGGTCCCTGAACAGAGCCCATCATGGGGGTCCCTGCACAGAGCCCACCCTGGGGGTCCCTGCTTAGAGCCCATCATGGGGGTCCCTGAACAGAGCCCATCATGGGGGTCCCTGCACAGAGTGCACCATGGGGGTCCCTGCACAGAGCCCACCCTGGGGGTCCCTGCACAGAGTGCACCAAGGGGGTCCCTGCACAGAGCCCTTCATGGGGGTCCCTGCTCTGAGCCCACCATGGGGGTCCCTGCACAGACCCCACCATGGGGGTCCCTGCTCAGAGCCCACTATGGGGGTCCCTGCTCAGAGCCCACCCTGGAGGCCCCTGTACAGGGCCCACCATGGGGGTCCCTGCACAGAGCCCACCATGGGGGTCCCTGCTCAGAGCCCACCATGGGGGTCCCTGCACAGAGCCCATCATTGGGGTCCCTGCTCAGAGCCCACCATGGGGGTCCCTGCACAGAGCCCACCATGGGGGTCCCTGCACAGAGCCCACCCTGGGGGTCCCTGCTCAGAGCCCACCATGGGGGTCCCTGCACAGAGCCCACCATGGGGGTCCCTGCACAGAGTGCACCATGGGGGTCCCTGCTCAAAGCCCACCCTGGAGGCCCCTGTACAGGGCCCACCATGGGGGTCCCTGCTCAGAGCCCATCATTGGTGTCCCTGCTCAGAGCCCACTATGGGGGTCCCTGCTCAGAGCCCACCCTGGGGTCCCTACTCAGAGCCCACCATGGGGGTCCCTGCTCAGAGCCCACCATGGGGGTCCCTGCACAGAGCCCACCATGGGGGTCCCTGCACAGAGCCCACCATGGAGGTCCCTGCACAGAGTGCACCATGGGGGTCCCTGCTCAGAGCCCATCATTGGGGTCCCTGCTCAGAGCCCACTGTGGGGGTCCCTGCTCTGAGCCCACCATGGGGGTCCCTGCACAGAGCCCACTATGGGGGTCCCTGCTCAGAGCCCACCATGGGGGTCCCTGCACAGACCCCACCATGGGGGTCCCTGCTCAGAGCCCATCATTGGGGTCCCTGCTCAGAGCCCACTATGGGGGTCCCTGCTCAGAGCCCACCATGGGGGTCCCTGCACAGAGCCCACCATGGGGGTCCCTGCTCAGAGCCCACCATGGAGGTCCCTGCACAGAGCCCACCATGGGGGTCCCTGCACAGAGCCCACTATGGGGGTCCCTGCTCTGAGCCCACCATGGGGGTCCCTGCTCAGAGCCCACCATGGGGGTCCCTGCACAGAGCCCACTATGGGGGTCCCTGCTCAGAGCCCACCATGGGGGTCCCTGCTCAGAGCCCACCCTGACAGCCCTGGGGTCCTTGACCCTCTGTGACCACAAGCTGTGGGACTCCACACCAGCAGTGCAAGACCCAACATTCATGGGAATGGTGGAAAAAGCACGAGGAAGAGTCAGAAAATGAAAAGATTAGAAAAATCTCAAACTTTTGGCCAAGAACTGTTACAACAATTCATTCTGGTGGGAGCCGAGGCCTGGGAAAGGCTCGGTGTGTTCATGGACAGGACTCACCCTCAGATCAGGTGCTGCTTTTTAACTCTGAACCATCTTCTCCTCTGGCTTTTGTTGCTGCCTGAGGGTTATTTTGGAAAGAGGTGTTATTGTCCCTGATTTATTGCCCTGCACTATGGGGAACTCTTTCTGCTAAAACAATTATGGACCCCTCAGGGAGAGGCACTCCAAGGACCCTCAGCTCTGCTCCAGCACTGACTGTGAATGGTGCTGGGGCTTCACCAGGGGCTTGGCTTGGCTTTCTCTCCCTCTTACCTGCACAGGGTGTTTCCTTCTGCCTTAGAGCCTCTTCATTATTACAGCAGCAGCTTGTGGTTTGCTGGGGGGAGATTTCTGTTTTTACCCTTTGTGGGAAGTTGTAGTTTTCTTTTCCTGGTGTTTGCTGCTGTGGAAAACACTTGCTGTGTCTCCTTTAATCCCTCCCCTCCAGCCCCTGCCCCACCTTCCCAGGCTCACACAGGCCTATGGAGAATATAATCAGAATAAAGTCAATTAAGGACAGGATTAGACAGAGAGGAGGTTAATAGGACTGTGACAACAAGGCATTTATTCATGAGTCTTTCCCTTCCACCCTTCATGTCCAGGTCTATTTTCCCCAGACCCATCAAATCTGAGCTGCATGTTAATGTTTCACCAAGCACACCATGATCTCTGCAAGGAAAGCCTTGCTGGAAAGTTGAGTAACACCCCAAAAAGGGCCTTCTGGACCCAACAACCCCTTGTGGCAAAATTGGCCAGCCCTGTTATGTGCTAGTCCATAACAGGGACCTGCTGGGAAATAAAGGGCTGTACAGAGTCCACCAATAAGGGTGTTGCTGCTCCATCAAAACACAGGGTTTAGCTTTCTGCTCTTCATTTTGCATCTCCCTCTGCCCTTCCTCTCCAAAAGAATAAAAAATAAAATCATTTTCAGGTCCAGCAGACACGAACACACCCTGGGATGAGGAGCAGCCACCCCGTTTTTGGGAGGTGGGTGACAGCACACCAGGAGCACAGTTGTGTCCTGAATGGGGCTGGGAATTTTACCCCCCTGCCTCAAGCCAAGGGTAGGGGGTTTTGCTGAGTGATTTTGCCACACATTTGCTTGGAGATGACCACTTGAGGCTCTCCAAGCTTGGCCTCCCCACCAAGATTTCTCCGTGAGGACCTTCCCTCCAAGAGCAGCTTCTCCAAACTCTGGGACCATCCCTGAGGCAGCTGCCCAGGACAAACTCGGGGCTGCTGAGAGCACTCAGGGTTTCCTCTCCCTGGGACAGGAATGAAACCTCAGCAGAAAACCAGGGAATATTGGTGGGTTGAGAGCAGCCAAGGGTTTGTGGAGTCATTGTTGGGTTGCTTGTGGGGATAACAAACCCACCTGAAATTATTGTTAATGGACCCTGATTTAAAGACGAGTTGACACTGGCTGGAAGGGAAATGGAGGGAGGATCCCTGCACAAATTCCAGTCTGTTTTTACTGTTTCTTCCACGATTTTTCCAGTTTGATGGGGTGAGGACTGAACTGGGAGGCAGTGGGACCAGCTGCCTCCTCCAGCTGGGCACATCCCCAAATCCCACGGGGCATTGGACCAGGACCCAGCACTCAGTGCCATCATGAGGGCCATGGCACAAGCCACAGGGAGAAAAGGATGGTTTCCAAACCCCAAAGATTACAAAGAAACAATTAGTCACTTGGAGCCTGGGAGATATCCCAACCTTATCAGGAAATACCTATTTTTTGCAGAGAGGGATGTTTGGACCACAACACTCTAAACAATCCTGAACAATTTCAGCTCATCTGGCTCCTGCTTTTGGCATCTCTTGGTTTAATCATCCAAATGCATTAATTTTTAGAGGGGATTCTTGGGCTCTTGATACATATTTCCATGTGGATTTGTTGAAGGGACCAGACCTGGCCTTAGGGACTGCAGGTCATGGTGGAAAAATTGATTAATGTCTGTACAAAACTATTCTGGATGAATAATTCCTGTAAATACTCCCAAACAAATAATTCCCATGCCACGATTTCACCTACAAATGATACATAAATTATAATGTAGTAACAATAATAATAATAATAGTAACAATAATAATAATAGTAACAACAATAATAATATCAACAATAACAACAACAACAACAAAACAACAATAACAACAACAATAATAATAATAAAATAAAATGCATTTAATACTGGGATGGATCATTTCCCCTTGGTTTGTCAAATCCTTCATTTTCACCCCATCTCTAATTTGGATTTCCAAAAAGTCCTTTGTTAATGAGTTCTACAGTCCAACCAACTATTTTCTCTAAACCTGCCACTGGCTGATTTTGTCCAGTGCCAATTCCATCTTCCATCACTTCCAGAAATGAGGATTTCCATTTCTCATCTCTCTGTCCCATCCATGGTTTGTAAACCTCCATCAAACCCTCCTTCAGTCACCTCTTTTCCAAGGTTGGAAGCCCAAGTTATTTACTCTCCTTTTGTAGTTTTTCTACTTGTGCTCACAAGGAATTGATTTCATTGAGCAATAAAAGATGTTTGTCTGGTTAATTCACTTTCTGAGATTCAGGAATTCCTCCTTACTAATTCTTCCTGAGCTACCTTGAATTCCCTCTTTTCATTCCCAAAGTCTGTAATATAAAGTTGATTTTCAAGGCACTGGGCACTGTTGGCCTAATTTTTGCAAATTCCCCCAAACTGATAATCCCACAAGTGTTTTGGGTGGTCTTTGCTGCAGGTCCTGTGTTGATCAGCATGGGAAGCAACACCCAAAGCAATCCCTGGGTCTCCATGTGGTCCTGGTTTTGGGGATGGGCCAAGAAAAGCTTGGAAGGGGAGAAAGTGGAGGGGCAGAGCTGAGGGAAGCCACTCTACAGACACGGACCTTGTCCGTGGTGCTGCAGTGGAAGACCATTCCATCTCTTCCTGAGCTCCCGTTCATGGCTGGGAGAAAGGTGCAAACCCTGCAAAGAAAGCAGAGCCACTTCTCTGAGAGCTTCTGAGGACTCAAAGTCTGGAAAAAAATAACCTCATTATTTCCACCATTCTTCCATCCTTCATGTGGGTTTTGCTCGAAACAACCTCAAAATGACGGTGACCTTTGCTGGGTGTCAGGGCTGGTTCCTTCCAATTCCATGCTGGGAAAAGAGCAATGAAATCCATCAAAACCCACTTCAGAACTTCACAAAGTCTCCATTCCTTTGTCCCCATCGTCCTCCCCTGGGCCCACTAATCCTCCTGCAGCCAAGAGCCCGTTGTTGGCGTCACCTCTCGGGGGAGAGACTCGCCCTCTCCCAGCCCTTTGGTGAGAAGTGGCTTCATTATCCAATTCCCTCCTAATTGCACTAACAAGGATGAATTAGGACTTTCATCCACAGGGTGAGCAACTGGTTTGGAGTCAGCCATGGGCGACGGAGCCAGAGATTAAACAAAACTATCATGTTAATGTCTAATAATACAACAGCAAGTGGAAATTAAGCACAAGACAAATATGCTGTGCCGGCGACATTGGAGAGTTTGTTCTTTAAACACAACGTTGTTTTAAAGGCAGAGCTATTATTAGGGCCATCTAACTTAATTTCCCAGGCATAATAGAAAAGGAAATGTGCCGCACTTGCACTTTATGTGCAATTTGGAAAACAAACCCAAGCGCAGGGAGAGCACTGCGTGGGACTGAAATAGCCACTCCAGCTGAATTCCTCCCTGCTACACGTTAATGAGCTCCAGCAGGGAACGGGCAATTGCACTGGGAGCCACTGGCTTGGACGCTCCCCTGGGCTGACAGCGAACCCCAGGACGTGCCATAAAAACAGTGGGAGCGGTTTTGGGGTCCCCTCATCCCACTGCTTATTCCAGAGGGGTGTTTAACCCCTGCTTTGCCATTCCTTCGTAGGGGGAGTGGTTCATTCTTTGGTAGACCCACATTCAATGTCTGGATGGTCATTAAATACATCCCTCATCATTTGCCCACATCAGTGAGTTTATTGAGTGGGTCTGGAACTGTTTTCATTCTTCCCCCCCAGGGTGGTGGGGCTTTTCCCCCTGAAAATGCCTGAGCAAAGCTTTCCTTGGGCTTTCCTGCAGCTCCAGTCCCTCCCCCTGTGCCTGTGCAGTGAGATCCGGGATTGATCCGAGGCTAAAGTGGTGCAATCCAATCTCCCCACACACATTCGGGTTTTTCCAATGGTGAGATCATTTTTCCCTTTTATTAAGTTGCATAAAAACTGCATCTTAGTGCTCCAGCTTCTCATCCTGCACTTAAGGGAACGTTTCAGATGAGCAGCAGCCTTGAAAGCTTTCGTTCCTTATTAATCTCCAGCTCTTCTCTGGGACATTATCCCGTGTTTTATGGCAAACAGGGAGGCAGAGTGGGTTGGAATGGCCATGCAGGGCCACTCAGATCTCATTCTTCTGGGGGTATCTCCTTTTTGCTGCATGTCTCCTCCTCCAGATCCCAAGGACTGGGTTCCCAGTGGTGTAAATTGGGCATCAGAGGGAGTTTTGGCTGCTGTTTCTCAAGAAGGAACCAATTTGTGCCTCCGTGAGCATCAAGAGAGCAAAGCATTGCACAAAATAACCACGTCAGGAGCTTTCTCCTCCCTGAGGCAGCTCAAGAGGGTCTCAGAGCGAGCCTAAAATAGCAAAGGAGAAAGGTTTCAAAGTGCTTCCCATGCCATCCTTTATGTCTCATCGATGCTGAGATTCCTTCTCCCCTGGCCGGTGCATATTAAGCACAATATGAAATTCCTCCTCAGAAAACCCCAGAGATGCCTCTATTGACTGTCCTTTAAATAGAATTAAAATTGACCCAAGACAGATCTGCAAACCTATTGAATTACACAGTCCAGCCCCGAGCTCAGGCCAGCCCTGCAGGAAGGAAGAAGGTGCCCAGAGCAGAAATGAGGTGGATGTGATGGACATGGTGACATCACCCTGGGAACGTCTCAGCATGGACCTGCACAAACATGTGAGCTGCATCACATGTGGGTTGCATGAGGTTTGGGGGGTACAGGGTGAAGGGCAAGGAGAGGGGCTGAGATGCTTCCCAGACTTGAGGAAAAATGTGCAGTCTGTTCATCCCCATGTTTTTCCTCCTCAGCATAAAATCACAGAATCCCAAACCGGTTTGGGTTGGAAGGGACCTTACGGACTTGCTTTCTTCTCATCCAGGTGTTGGGTGGCTTAACAGATTCCCCACATTTCCTGGGGTTTTGCTTCCAGTGGATGGAATAGAGGGTGGGAATAGAACAGGGGGGAACATGTGACCCATTGCATCTGCATGGGGCTGTTGGAGAAGTTTTTCTCCCCAAGAGTTTGGGTTAAAATACTCATTTTTAAACCTGCATTTATATTTGCAAATCATAAAATCCCAGAATGGTTTAGGTGGGAAGGGACCTTAAAGCTCATCTTGCTCCACCCCTGCCACAGGCATAAGGTCATTTTCCACCAGCTCAGGGTGATCCAAGCCCTGGCCTTGGACACTCCCAGGGATGGGGCAGCCACAGCTTCTCTGCCCAACCTGTGCCAGGGCCTGCCCACCCTCACAGCCAGGAATTCCTTCCCCATATCCCATCTATCCCTGCCCTCTGGCAGTGGGAAGCCTTTCCTCCTTGTTCTATCCCTTAATGTGTTTTCCCAAGTCCCTCTCCAGCTCTCCTGGAGCCCCTTCAGGCCCTGAGAGGGGCTCTGAGTTCTCCCCAGATCCTTCTCTTCTCCAGCTGAACACTCCCAGTTCTCCCAGCCTGTTTCCATGGGAGAGCATCATGCTTTGAGCTCCACACTAAAATAATCATGACATGGAGAGAATAAAAGGCAGGAGCTGCTCAGAAACCTGTCCCCCCTCCCTGAGCCTCGTTGCAGGAGCTGGGAAATGTCTGGGATTGCTCAGGGATGCTTTTCAGCCCGGGACTGGTGCAGATGCACATTGTGGCTCTGCATCCCAGTGCCTGTCCAAGGGCCACCTAATGGGCCCCTCTGGGAGCCTGGCCCACACTCCACAAATCAGCAGACCTGGAAACTCATCGCTGCTTCAGGCAGCAGTGGCATTTTAAAAGACCTTTATCATGAGTGGAATTAACAGCACACATCCCTCTGGAACCTGTTAACTATTTTACTCCGACCCCCACTGACAAAAAAAAAACAAAAACCAACAGGCATCTATTTTGTTTGGGGAAAAAAATGTTCTTTAGGGCATTTGTGCTTTTCAGGGCTCTGGGATGTCAGGGGACAACAGGAGGCACTTTATTGACTTCACTGCTGGTTGAGGACAGAGATATACAGGTCAGTTGGTAGGGGGGAAATGAATCACTGGGAGAAGGGATCACCTCTCCTTGCTGGGCCAGCCCTGCCTCGGGAAGCACCATCAGCTCTGGAGGAAGATCCCGGTGATTTGGAGCCAGATGCTGTGGCAGGAAAGCACAAGGGAAATATAGAAGGTACAATGTTTTGGGCACCTGGCTGGAATATTTTCTCACTCTTCTGTCTCTGGTGCAAGCATTTGCACACATTATTATCTCCCTGGTGTCCAAATGGGAGGAAATGCTGGCCCAGCTCGAGAGCACACCCTGATTTACACCTGCGTGTGAGCCCGGCTCACCCAGCCCAGCCACGGCTATTATTAGCTGACAGATTTTAAAGAAAAACTCTATAAATCTCCCCTTGTGCCATAAATACATTTCTGCCTTGGGAGACCACGAAGGAGCTCATTATACCACATCCTGAGAGAGAGGCATGTGTCATCCACGGTGACAGGCAGAGCATCCTCAAGTCACCTCTCCGGCCGGGCCTGGGGAGTGTTTGCTGGAGTTAAAGGGAGTTTAGTGCCTGCTTGGGGCAGAGGAAGGGAAAATGTTCTGTTTTGGCAAGGCAGGAGCACAGGAAACAGGATTCCTGGTTTTCATTCCCCTCTGCCTGTCCCCAGCTGGGAAATACACACCATAAATTAGAGGGAAACGGTGGGAGGGTTGGATGGGAGGTGCTGTGAGCTGTTTGTTAGGAGGGACATTTGTCTGCAGGTCACTTTGTTCCCAGGGCTTTTCTGAAGGTGGGTGCAATAAAAAAATGAGGAAAAAACCAAAAGAGTGGGAGGTTTGTGTCTGAATGCAGGTCTAGTGCTGCTGATGCTCCACGGAACTGGGACCAGGAGCCATTTCTGGTGCAATTGTCTCCTGCTTTTCTTCGTGGATGGATATAGGAGAAAAAGGACTTACTCATCTCAACAGTTCCAGCTGGACCACAGGACCTGGTGTGGGTTTTCAACTCAAACTTACCTCAGACTCCCACCAAGTTTTCCAGTGTGTTTTTTTGGTACCAAAGGCTTGTCTTCCCCTGCAGGTACCAGGCCCAGCTCTGGCTCTCCATTAACATGCGCCGGGAGCAGCAATCTCTGTAGTACAAACCAGTTCTCCAGATTGAGAACTTGCCAAGTGTTGGATAAGCTGTAATAGTCTCTTGTTGTAAGAGCACCCTGCTGACACAGGCTCTGATCTGAAAGGAGTGGGAGCAGAATTAAATTCCTTTGGTTGAAGCCTGCCCATTATTCTTGGGCACTGGATTGCAGGAGCTGAAAAAAACCACTCTGGAAGCAACAAAGTGCTCACTGTGGAGAGCCCTGGGGTGTTGGGTGTGCTTGGCATGGGGAGAAATCACACCAGGCAGCTGCAAAATCACACCAGCTGTGGCTACCTGGGGCTTGCAAGAGGGTTTTTTCTGGGGGGAAGACACAATCCTGGCAGAAGGGCTGGGAGCTGGGGAGCAGGGAGGGAATGCTGAGCTTGGCTGGCCCCTGCTCGAAGCCGTGCAGGGACGTGCTGAGCAGCGCCAGTCCCGCAGTGCTTGGCCTCGGGCAAGTCACTTCAGGACACGTTTTTAATATAGAATGAAGCCTAAAGGTTTAGCCAGGTGCCTCCTGGGATTTGCAATAGCATCTAAGTGCTGCAATTCCTTGAAATCCTGCAGAGTGAGCTCAGGGGGGGGAGCAGAGCAGTGTGGAAGGGGTGCACTCAGGGCATGGCATTGTACGGCTTTCCCAGGGGACAACCCAAGTGGGTTTGCTCCCAAATACCTTGGACTTTCTACCTCTTCACACCAAAAAAATTGTAAAGGTCCTTTACAGCCCAAAAAGCACTGCACAAGGGCCATGGAGATTTTCCAGGGCTGGAGCTCCTCTGCTCTGGAGCCAGGCTGGGAGAGCTGGGGGGCTCACCTGGAGGGAAGAAGGTTCCAGGGAGACCTGAGAGCCCCTGCCAGTGCCCGACGGGGCTCCAGGAGAGCTGGAGAGGGACTGGGGTCAAGGCATGAAGGGACAGGACAAGTGGAATGGCTTCCCACTGCCAGAGGGCAGGATAGATGGGATATGGGAAAGAAATTCTTCCCTATGAGGGTGGGCAGGCCCTGGCACAGGTTGGGCAGAGAAGCTGTGGCTGCCCCATCCCTGGGAGTGTTCAAGGCCAGGTTGGACAGGGCTTGGAGCACGCTGGGCTGGTGGGAGGTGTCCATGCCCATGGCAGGGGGTGGAATGAGATGGTCTTCAACGTCCCTTCCAACCCAACCCACTCTGGGATTCTGGGATTCTATTGTTTCATGCTCCAATCCTTTTCCAGCTCCTTCCAGCCCCATCTCCACTGCCAGGGGAAGAGCCTTCCTTGTCCAACTGAATCCCTTTATTAAGACACATCTTGTATTGATGCCCTTTCCCCTCCCTTCAGTGGCATTCCCTGATCTTTGTGTCAGCTGCAAACTTCATCAGGGGGGACAGGATGTTTCCCTCCTGACAGCACTGTCAGGCAACAGCAGCAGCAGCAGCCATGGAGCAGGACACTCTGTTGATTCCCACTTCCAGAGGTGCCTTTTGGAACTTGTCAAGCAGGCAGTTTTTAATCCATCTAATTCCTGCCACAGTGATTTCCTGCCCTCCCAGTTTCTTAATCAAGATGTCACGCAGGCCCCAACCTTGCCAGAGCCCGAGTGTGTGGCGCTGACGGCGTCACCTTTATCAGCCCAAATTTATAACCTCATCAAAAAAAGATATCAACTTAGCCGGGCAAGATTTATTTTCCATAAATCCTGGTTGATTGGCATCTTTTATGTTATTCCCTTTAATTCCTTATTAAACAAGTCCCGTCCCAGACATCCCATTATTTCGCCCAAAATCAATGTGGAGCTGACAGGGCTGTAATTACACAGGTCATCTTGTTTATCCTTCCTACACATTGGCACAACATTCGTTTTCCTTCGGCTCTCTGGATCTCTCCCAGTGCTCAGGGGCTTATTGGAGATCAGTATCACAGCAGACCTGGATCTGACTGGGTGGCACAGGCAGGGATGGGATGGTTGTGCATCTCCTCTGGACATCTCCATCAAAATTCCAAGATATTTCAACTCTGCCCTTGCAGGGTTTGAACTGATTTTTACAAGTGGGGAAGAGTGTTCACAACCAGGTTGGAAAGGGCTTGGAACAACCTGGTCTGGTGGAAGGTGTCCCTGCCCATGGAAGGGAGTTGAATGAGATGAGCTTTAGGGTCCCTTCCAACCCAAAATTTTTATGATTCTACAAAAACAGCTAAAACCAAAAATTATGCTGATCATGTGTTTACAAACACCCCAAAACATGTTGGTGCTCCAAAATCACAGAATGTGCTGAGTTGGAAGGGACCCACAAGGACCATCAAGTTCAGCTTCTGGCCCTGCACAGGCCCATCCCCAAGAGTCACAAATCCCAAGGCTTTGGATATAATGATGTATGTAGGGATCACTTTCTATGCTTTTATTTTCTCTGCACTCCTCATTTTCTGGCCCAGGAATATTCAGTTTGTGCCTGGATGAGCAATCACTACTTACACTGATGGGCCTTTCACGTTGCAATCTTTATTTCTCATTTGGGTTATAGACACTTTCCAGCATCTGCTGCCTTTAAAACCTATAAATTAAAACATCCACACTCCCTGTCATCACTCTGGTTCAGCAGAGGACACAACATCTATCTGGGCATGTCTTTTCCTGCCTCTGCCTCAGGTGAGAGCTGTGCTACAGGCTCAGCACCCGACACTGCTTGGACAGGAGCATCAAAGGCCAGGGAAGGTGTTTGCCATCAAGGCCAAGGGATTTCTTGGCTAATTTTTAGCTCAGCCAAGACATCTTGTTTCAGCCCTGCTCCTTTGCCCTGGGGGTTTTCAAAGGAGCCTCCAGCTCTGATGTCCACGCTGAGCATCCCCTGCCCTTTGGGAGCAGCTCTTTCTGCTGCACTTTCTGCTGCTGAGCCCGTGGAGAGGAGAGCGAGGAGGGGAGAGGGGGAGGTGGGAAAGGCTTAAATAACATTCTCAGGAGCAAGGATTGGATCTGAGCTGGTGCTGCACACGTGGGACTGCAAAGTAATCAGGAAGGAGGATTGTATTCCTCTATATTTTGTTATTGGGATGTTTTTCCTCCAGGGCACCACTGCACCTGCCTGACGCTGGGAGGTTTTCTTTTATTTCTTTTGTGCTGATATTGGGATTTATGTCTCTTTTCTCCTCCTGCAGTTCTGCTTCCCCCAGTCTGTTCCTGCAGGACATTGGAATGGTTTTCAGCTGAGGTGGGAGGGAAACTGAGACAAAGAGAGTGGGAAACTGAGGCAAAGAGGGCGAGCCCAGGTGAGCACATCACACAGGGAGCACTTTGTGGCTGTGCTGTAACTTCCTGCTGCTTCCCTGGGCTGAGCAACTTGTGGTTCAGCGTCACTTCTCTCCCCAAACCTGCCAGAAATTGCTGCAACCCTCCAAGACTGATGAGGTTCCCGTCTCCATGGGTTCTACTACTGAATGTGAACTGTTTGTTGGCCAAAGCCAACACCCTCTGTAGCCAAACAAGCTGAAATATCGTCCTGGTTCCTCACCCACCCCTGGCAATGCCAGGGAAGCCACAGTCGATGCTGGCAGGTGTGAAAAGGTTCCCTGGTGCCACCAGCCTTGCAAGATTGGCTTTTCCCAACCCCTCAGCCTTACTGGGGAGTTCCATGGCTGTGAGCACCACGCTGGGTGCTGTCTCTGTGGCTCCAGGCCTCCCCCAGGATATGACAAGCCAGAACACATTGCAGAGGGAGTTCAAAATTATCTATCTCCGACATCCACTTAATCCATCGTGAGGAGAAGCACAAAGCTCTCCAGGCCTGCAGGAGCCTGGGATGAGACACCGTTTCTTATGCTGAGCCTGTGTTCCCACTTGTCAGTTTGATTTCTCAATGCTTTGCAGTCTCTGGTGTTCTCGGGGAGGATGTGGCGTCACGTCCATCACCCGTTATCACTCGGTCCCTGTGTCTCCCTTTCTTCTCTCTCAGCCTCTTTGCAATCTTGAACCTAAGGGAAAAAAAAGGAAGAAAAGAAATAAAAAAAAAAAAAAAAGGAAAGGAAAAGAAGAAGAAGCAGAAGCGGCTTTTCAGTTCCTTATCTGCTGCAGCCTGGATTACATCCAGGCCTCTTGCTATGATCCTTCAAGTTCCTGCTAAACATGCCCTACATCTCCTGATAACATTAAATCTGCATCTCACTGGGGCTTATCGGCCCTTCTGGGGACGGGCAGGGCTGGGCCATGGGGAGGAGCAGCACTGGACGGGGTGTGGGGGGTGAGGGATGGGGTGGAGGAGAAGGAGCCCTTCCTGCTCTGCTCTGCTCCCAGGCAGGATGGGGGGAGGCTAAAGCAGGACCACCACAGGACTCCTGCCTGGTGGGTTGAGTTCCCCAGAGGATGATGGATGTGCAGGGCCAGTGAGGTGCCCAGGCTGCACCGGGCTGAGACAGTGCAGGTCACAGGTTCTGGGGATAAAGAATTTCATTTTCCATCCCATTACTTGGGATGAGTTTAAGCAACCATTATCCCATGGTAGCTCTGCAGCTGCTGGTAAGGGAGGACTGTTGGTGTGATGAAATCAAACTCCAAATTCATACAGAAAGTTAATGAAGGGAAAGAGAGTCTTATTTTGGACTCATTACAGTCAGCAGTGACGTCCAATTAAGAGAAATCCACAGCATATCCCCAGCAGTGATTTAAAAATAGCAGCAAGGCATCTTGGGCTCCAAAGGAAGGGAAGTGGGGGGTTAACTCTTTCCATGTCTTTTTGGCTTTGTGAGTGCAAGGCCAGACTAGAAATCAACTTTTGTGAGTTCTGATGAAGAGCATGCCAGGCTCTGTTGGCAAACCTTGGCTTGGTGGTCACTGGGTTTGTTGGCTATTGGGACTATTGGGGCTGTTGATCATTTGTACTTTTGGCTGTTGGAGTTGTTGGCCATTGGGGCCATTGGCCACTGGTGCTTTTGGCTATTGGATTGGTGGCCACTGGCTTTGTTGACCATTGGGTTTGTTGGCCATTGGTTCTTCTGATCATTGGAACTGTTGGCCACCAGAATTGTTGGCCACTTGTATTTTTGGTACTGTTGGCCATGAGGTCTGTCAGCCATGAGAGCTGTTGGACACTGAGTCTGTTTGTCATCAGGTCTGTTGGCCATTGGTGTTTTTGGCTCTTGAAGGTGTTGCCTATTGGGGTTATCAATGACTGGGGCTGTTGACCACCAGGTCTGTTGGCCATCAGGTCTCTTGGACACTGAGGCTGTTGACCACTGGGGCTGTTGACCATTGGATCTGTTGATCATCAGGAATATTGGCCATTAGGTCTGTTGGCCATCCAGCCTGTTGCCCATTGGTTCTATTGGCCATCAGAGCTGTTGGACATGGGACTTGTTGGCACAGACTGTTGGCCAAAGGTGTCTTTCCCTTAACCTCCTCTCTACAGGACCAGCAGAACTTCAGCTAAACCCCCTCAGGATTCAGAGTCCTGGATGAGGCTCCTGAGTGGTGGAAAGGCTGAGTTTCCCCTTTGTTGTCTCCTGAAATGCCCCCCGAGGTGTGGGGGAATGCAGGTGCCAGACACGGATGATTTCCGTGGTGCATCGGAATCGAGTGCTCACAAGACTTATGGCTTGTTTGGGCCAAAACCCTGCTCAGCAGGTCTGGGGCTGATGTTATTGATACATCCAGTAATTACATTTTCACACAGGCATTTTTTTCCATGTGTCTACACCGTGTTTATTACAGACTTTCAATTATTCATTTTTCCCCTCTCTTGTCATCCCTCCCTCTTCTTCTTTGCCTATAATTTTTTCCCTCTTTATATTTTTCATCTCCCCTTTGGCTTTTTCTCCACCTCTAATTTCTGTGTTTCCAGACCATCTCTCTGATCTGGACAAGGACCCTGAAGGCCACACCTTGTCCCCATCCTTGGAGCACTTTGGGAGTGGGATATCTCCTCTCTGTTCCATTTTCTCCCCACCCTTTGCCCAGCTGATTTTTCCACACTGCTGAGCTCTTGCCACAAACCTCCCTGGTGCCTTTTCTGTTACAGAATGAGAAATAAAAATGTGGTGCCTTTGTTGCTGCTCATCTGTCTGCCGTGCCCAGGTGAATAATGCAAGGAAACATGTATGTATTTATACAGCAAATGGGAAAATACATTTCTTAAGATGAATGAGGTTGTTTTCAGCCTTGATGCACCCAATAAAATAACCTGGTATCAAGAGGGAGGTTTATTTTGAAGTCTGGACGTGTCATAATATCAGCTCCCAACCAGGACTTCAAATTATATAAATCAGAGAGAGGAGGAGAGGGGAAAGGCCGTGAGAGCAGCGAGCGCAGGGGGAATATGGGCAGATAAAAAAGCAGGCACAGGGAAGCAGGTGTGGGATGTACAAACACGAGGACACATCACTGGGATGTGCTGGATGGATGTTTGAGCTGAGCTTTGACACAGCTTTTGTGTCTCCTCTTTCTTTTGGCTCATGCATTTTCCTCTCTGTGCTTTTTTTTTTTTCCCCCAAGGAAAATCTTTGGTGTTCTCGGAAACCACCTTGATGCTGCTTAGGAGGGTTCACCAACCATGAGCTTGACCTCAAACTTCTTGGGACAACAAGCCCCTACCTAAGGGGAGTCACAGAATTCCAGAATGTGCTGAGTTGGATGGACCCACAAGGATCAGCAAGTCCAACCCTCAGCCCTGCACAGGTCCATCCCCAAGAGTCACCCCCTGTGCCCCAGAGCATCATCCAAACCCTCCTGGAGCTCTGGCAGCCTTGGGGCTGTGCCCCCTGCCCTGGGGAGCCTGGTCAGTGTCCACCACCCTCTGGGGGAAGAGCCTTTCCCTGAGATCCAGCCTGTCCCTGCCCTGGCACAGCTCCAGCCATTCCCTGGGTGCTGTCCCTGCCCTGGCACAGCTCCAGCCATTCCCTGGGTGCTGTCCCTGCCCTGGCACAGCTCCAGCCATTCCCTGGGTGCTGTCCCTGCCCTGGCACAGCTCCAGCCATTCCCTGGGTGCTGTCCCTGGTCCCACAGGGCAGAGCTCAGTGCCTGCCCCTCCTCTGCCCATCCCGAGTTTCAGGCTCTTCTTATCCTGCTGCCCCCATCTGGACCTGCTTCAAACCCACCTTTAAACGCCCTGAATTTCCATTTTTCCACCCAAACCCACACTGAGAGCCCCGTGCCAGCCACAAACTACTGCAAAATGAGTAAAGATGTTTCAATGGGTTTATGAGCAAGCCCTAAGTTGTTGTTTTTTTGGGAAAATAGTTTTTTCTCTACAGAAACCATTGGCTTTTTAATACTCTCCCCCCACCCCCCAATAAGAAAGAGCTGCCAAGTCTTCCTGTGTTGGTGTGTGCAGGTTTCTGCTTTCCCAGTGGAACTTTGGGGGTGTGTTTGGCATGACATATGCTCTTCCCAGCTGAAAACTCATTTTCCTGCCAAAGCAAAGTGGGGGAGAAGTGGATAAAGGAAAAAAAAACCCTGTAAAAGCCGTAGGCTTTATGTCACAGCTTTGCCTGGCACGGAGGGAAAAAAAACCCCATGCTGTCTTCCTACAGCCTGGGGAGAGCTTTCCTTGCTCCAAATGCAACTCAGAAGTGTAAAGCATGTTGTGATCTCGATTGAGGATCACTGCTGTTATTTATCTGTGTGGTGTCAGCTGGATAAGGAGGAGGGAGAGGAGCCTGAGGGTAAAAATACTGCTGGTCTTCAGGAGTGGCAGGGCTGAGGAGCTGCCCCATCCCAGCACTCGCTCACGGTCCAGTGCCAGTGACTCCAGGGAGGATTTAGTGGCTTTGGGGGATGTTTGGATGTTCAGCCACTGGTTTGTTTGAGTTTCGTTCTTGAAGGAGCTGTAGAATGGAATATTTCTGCTAAAAACCTTGGGCAAAAAGGGTTGGATGCATCTTCCAACCTGGAGAATTTAAAAGATGTGTAGGTGGGAAGGCTTAAGGACATGGTTTAGTGGTGACCTTGGCAGTGTTGGACTCAATCTTAAGGATCTTTTCCAAGTCAAGCAGCCTTTTAGAGAGATACATAATGATATCTAATAGATCTAAATAACATAATTCTATGATCTACATGGTTCAATCCTACTCCAGAGGAGGCAGCTGCCACCTGAGCACGTTCCCTCCTCACTTCTTTTCCCTTTTATTTTGGGAAATAAAGAGCTTCTGATATTTGGGACACACACCTCCCTGTGCCAAATACCTGCTCCCTCTGTTGTTTTCCTCCCAAATCTTTCTTTCTGGGGGAAAACTGAAGCTGAGCAGGAGGAGCTTCCTGAAGGCCAAACCACCTGGGAACGTGGCTGCAGAAACCCCCTTAGGAGAAAAAGACAAGTCAGGGTCACCCAACCCATTTGTCTCCTCCCCTCTGGCTTTGTCTTTGTCTTGGTCTCTGTCTCTGTATTTGTTGCTCTCAGCAGATCCATCTTCCAGGGAATGTCTCACTTACTGGGAAGGCTTCATTCCCAATAATTTTCAGACGTTGCTGCCCTCATGATTTATCTCCCTTCAGTTTAGATCTCATTTTTCCCAATTTTACCTTTGTCTCCAGGAAACCTTGTCTATTTTAGTGCCATTTCCTCTCTCTCTCTGGCTCACACACTCCCTGTAGCCCAGACTTGTCTTCTTTTCATATTTATTTCAGTATTTGTCTTGCCCTCCCTGTGCCTGATGTATCCTCAGGATTTATCTCCTCTCTTTCCATGATCTGTCTCCAAGTCCAGTGACTTTGTTTTTCTTTCCTTGGGCGGTGTTTAACAGGGCCATTTGCTGAGGGCTGAGGGATGGGGGAAAAGGGAGGAAAAAAGGGATGGGAGGGGATGGGTTAGACAGACTTTTAGGTGGATTTTAAATCATTTTTTTAGATGGATTTTAATGCATTTTTGGAGCATTGTCCTATTTTCACACAGGATATCCAGGGAGTAGTTGTTTGGGGGGCACAGTAATATCCAACGTTTCATTCATCTCTCTGTGGCCTCTCTTGGTGCCACACAGGTGTTAAGTCCTGAAAAAGAAGAATTTGGGGTTCTTTGGAACCTCTTTATCATCGTGTGCCTCTCACTGTGCTGGGCAGATGTGGGACCTGCTGCAGCACAGGCTCTCCCACCTCTGCAAAGTTGGTGGAGAAACATCCCCTTGTCTCAGTTCCACTTTTGTACGGAAAAATTGTAGTGTTAATACCCACATGTCACAGGGAACTGAAACATTTTCTATCAGAGGATTTAATTCAACAGTGAAAAAAAAGAGACATTTTCCTTGAAAAAACAAAACTTGATTTTTCATGAGAAAACCTTAATAGAACATTATTTCCATTTTAAAAAAAATTTTTATGGTTCTCTTCCAGTTTGGGGTAATGAAAAAAAACAAAGAATTGTTTTCAACAAGTTCTGGCTGAAAAGATGAATTTTCCTCCCCCATATTTGGCCTTGGGTGATTTTCAGGGAGACCTTTCAGCTCTGGGTTGTGATTGAAAGTTTCAATCAGTGGCATGGAAGGAGGATTAAGCTCCAGGGGAGAGTATGTGTGGGAAAAGCTTCCTGGGGTCACCTGATGTCCCAGTTGAGCAGGTGGGCCCAGTTTGTCCCTGTGTGGGTGTGCCCAAAGCTGGGCATTCTAAACCCTCTGGGCCATTGCCCAGCAACTGTTCCCAATGGCCCATTGGCAGCAGCTGCCCAGGGCACAGCTGAGCCCTCAGGCTGGGAGCTGGCTGGGAAAGAAGCCTGGCAGAGGAGCTGGGAGAACTGCCCTGCAGGGACTCCTTGGCACCTCCACACCCACCTGAGGGCTCAGCTCTGCCCATGGGCCAGCAACCATTCCAAAATCCCCCCTGACTGCCAGAGTCAGATCCCCCAGTGTGGAACTCCCTGCCCTGGGGGAGGCACTGGGGGCTCCCACCCAAACCTCAGGGGACACAATCTTGGGCTTTGGGGACCTCTGGGACCACTCCTTGGATGCAGAGGAGGAGCAGCCCCTGGCCAGGAGGAGCCACCACTCTGGCCCAGACTGTGCCATCATCTGCACCAACAGCTTTGTCCCTTCCTTTGCCTTTGGACTCGAGGGAACCACGTGGGGCTCAGCACAGGGGCCACCAAACCCCCCTGTGTTTGTGCCCCAGGGGGCTGGGTTAGACTGCTGGGCTTGGGGGGTTAAACCCAATTTCTCTTTGTGCCATTGCATTGATTGGAATATTGTTATTAAATTGTAGGCAGTTAATGCCTCCTTGACATCCGATCCCGTCAGATCTCGGAAGCTCAGCAGGGTCAGCCCTGGATTAGTACTTGGATGGGAGACCTCCTGGGAAATGCCGGGTGCTGTAGGTTCTGGTCCTGAGGACTTCCCTGTCACTGTCCAAACTCGCTTGACCGTGGCAGATGAACCTCAGGACTTAAACGGTGGGGCCAGTTCTGCGCACGCTGAGCCTCACCTAAAATCCACTGCACAGGCTGGAAGGGCACGTGGGGACAGCCCTGCCCAAATCTTCGTTCGCGAAGTTTGGCCATACATTAAATTGTATCTCTGACTTACAATCTCTTTGTGTTGGGTTCATTTCTTCTGCTGTGTCCCAGTTCAGCAGGAGGGACCAGCTGACCCTGTGTGGGGGTGATCAAAGCTGTGTATTCTACCCCCTCTATTCATTCCCAAGGACAATGGGCCATTAGCAGCAGCTGCCCAGGGAGCCACTATCACTTCACACCCAGCCTGGGGGGGCGGAGCTGCCAATGGGCCATCAACAGTTCAACACCCCCTGGCTCCCAGAGTTAATCACCCATTGTGTGAGTCCCCGCCCAGGGGGAGGGACTGGGTGCTCCCTGAGGGTACATAAGTGGTGGGTAAGAAGACTTTGGTAACTTCTCATGGGATCCAGAGGAGCAGCAGGACCTCGACAGGAGGAGATCCCCGCTCTCGCCCAGACCACAGCCCTCGCCTGCACCAACAGGTTTTTCATTTCCTTTTGCTCTGGACTTGGGGGAGCCACAGGGGTCTCAGAACAAGGGGAAACAAACCCCCTTGGGTTTGTGCCCCAGGACACTGGGTTATACTGCTGGGGTTTTGTGAGTTGAAAGCAATTTCCCTTTTGTGTCAGTGTTTTTATTGTAATATTATTATTAAATTTTAGGTCTGACTTATAATCTCTCTCGTGGTGAGTTCATTTCCCCTGCTGGTTCACCTTTAAACCAGCACACCTGATTGCAGGAATTTGGGTCAATTTACTAACTGGGGGAGTCTGGGGAGCAGCACCCACATGAGTCTTGCTGCTTCCCACCCTTGTTGCCCAACCAGCCATACCAAGCCCAGCCATTCTCCCCTGGCCACAGTGATGTGACTTATGGTGCAATACCCAAAAAGGTGCCTTTGCCCCTTGCTGGCAAACCCAGAGGGCCTGGGAGGGAAAGCCAAATCCTCTCTGCACTTCCTGTGCAGCCAAGCCTTGCTCCCTGCGCAGGGCACTGCTTCATGCTTTGTTCCCACCAGCATCTCTGGGTTTCCATGAGTGCAATGGAAAAGCAATTCCCAAACCCCCCCTCTGGGGACATCTGGGCACATTCCCTGTTGCCTCCACACCAAATGTGTCCTCCATCCATCTGTGCCATTCTCCACATGCTCCTAAATATTCATTGCAGATGGTGAATGTGCTAAACTTGGATAAACCTGGTTTGGGTCAGAGGCAGGAGGGGGTCCTTGTGTTGAGATACTTTCTTTATCCTCTTCCAAGGCTCTCCCCAGACTGGAATTGTGAATTTCTCACGCCAGGAAGAGCTCAACTCTCCCATTGCACCAGCCCCCAACCATCCCAGCTTCCTGCTGGTATCTCCCAACCCTTGAGAGGTTTTTACAATGGCTTTCTTTAATTTTGATCTTTAAGCTTTGTGCCTTCATAGAATTCACAGAATCATAGAATGGATTGGGTTGGAAAAGCCCTCTGAGATCATCAAGTCCAACCCTTGATCCAACCCCATTGTGATCACCAGACCAGGGCACTCCGTGCCCTGGTCTGGTGATCACAGTGGGGTTGGATCAAGACATGGTTGGATCAAGAGATGATGATCACAGTAGGGTTGGATCAAGACATGGTGGATTCTCACTCAGTGCCACATCCATAGAATCACAGAATGGATTGGGTTGGAAAAGACCTCCGAGATCATCCAGTCCAACCCTTGGTCCAACTCCAGTCCCTTTACCAGATCATGGCACTCAGTGCCACGGCCAAGCTCAGCTGAAAAACCTCCAGGGATGGGGAATCCACCCCCTCTCTGGGCAGCCCATTCCAATCCCTGAGCACTCTCTCTGCAAAGAATTTTCTTCTGCTCTCCACCTTCAATTTCCCCTGGCAGAGCTTGAGCCCATCGTGCCCCCTTGTCCTATTGCTGAGTGCCTGGGAGAAGAGACCAACCCCCACCTGGCCAGAACTTCCCTTCAGGCAGTTCCAGACAGTGCTGAGGTCACCTCTGAGCCTCCTCTTCTCCAGGCTGAACACCCCCAGCTCCCTCAGCCTCTCCCCACAGCACTTGTGCTCCAGTCCCTTCTCCAGCCTCGTTGCTCTTCTCTGGCCCCGCTCCAGCCCCTCAATCTCTTTCCTCAACTGAGGGGCCCAGAACTGAACACAACACTCAAGGTGTGGCCTCCCCAGTGCTGAGTCCAGGGGAAGGGTCACTGCCCTGGGCCTGCTGGCCAGGCTATTCCTGATCCAGGCCAGGATCCCATTGGCCTTCTTTAATTTATTGGCCTTCTTTATTTCATTAAGTTAAAACTCAAGTCTGTCTCTATTTCCATAGAAATTGAGACTGGGCATGGCCAAATGTATTCATTTTTCTATGTTTTCATCTTCAGGAAAGAAGGAATTCTCTTCCTGAAATGCTGTTGGTTTTATCCTTTGGCTTGGGATATGCAGCATTTCTCCAGCCTGGCTGGAGCGGCTGTTTCTGCTTCTATTGAGCTGCTGACCAATCAGAGCCCTCAGCAAAGCCTTTGTTTTGGATTCACCCCAGGAACATCTTCCAGGGATGTGATGATTTCAACTTTTAAATGAAAACCAGCAACCCAAAGCCTTCCACCACTTTCCTCTGCCCTGGCAACCTCATGGCTCAGCAACCTCTTGGCACGGCCACCTCACGGCACAGCCCTTTGTAGGGGCAGAAGGGAACTGAAACAAAAAGTCTCAGACATCCTTTATCAAAAATTTGAAAGGAGTTGATGTGCTGATATCACAGTCTCAATTCATTGCTACAGCAAAGCCGTGATGGCAATGGAATGACAATTTTGGGAGAGAGAAGGGGCTGCTCACAGACAGGTTGCTGTCTCTGTGCTGGGGTCTCTCCCCTTCCTACCGCTCAGAGGGAAGGTGAGGGAGGGGGTAAGGAAAGCTCTTAACTTTGCAGAGAGCAGGAATAGGTCTGGCAGAGAAAATATGGGGAAAAAAGAGCATTTCTCCAGGTCTCAGGAATTTATGGAGCATCATGAGATGATAGGAAGTGGCTTGTTTAAGGGTTGGACTTGATGATCTCAGAGGTCTTTTCCAACCCAATCGATTCTATGGGGAGAGGCTGAGGGAGCTGGGGGTGTTCAGCCTGGAGAAGAGGAGGCTCAGAGGTGACCTCAGCACTGTCTGGAACTGCCTGAAGGGAAGATCTGGCCAGGTGGGGGTTGGTCTCTTCTCCCAGGCACTCAGCAATAGGACAAGGGGGCATGATGGGCTCAAGCTCTGCCAGGGGAAATTGAAGTTGGAGAGCAGAAAGAAATTCTTTGCAGAGAGAGTGCTCAGGGATTGGAATGGGCTGCCCAGAGAGGGGGTGGATTCCCCATCCCTGGAGGTTTTTCAGCTGAGCTTGGCCGTGGCACTGAGTGCCATGATCATAGAATCATAGAATCGATTGGGTTGGAAAAGACCTCCAAGATCATCGAGTCCAACCCTTGGTCCAACTCCAGTCCCTTTACCAGATCATGGCACCCAGCGCCACGTCCAATCTGTGTTTAAAAATCTCTAGGTATGGTGAATCCACCCCCTCTCTGGGCAGCCCATTCCAATCCCTGAGCACTCTCTCTGCAAAGAATTTTTTTCTGCTCTCCAACTTCAATTTCCCCTGGCAGAGCTTGAGCCCATCGTGCCCCCTTGTCCTATTGCTGAGTGCCTGGGAGAAGAGACCAACCCCCAGCTGGCCACAACTTCCCTTCAGGCAGTTCCAGACAGTGCTGAGGTCACCTCTGAGCCTCCTCTTCTCCAGGCTGAACACCCCCAGCTCCCTCAGCCTCTCCCCACAGCACTTGTGCTCCAGTCCCTTCTCCAGCCTTGTTGCTCTTCTCTGGCTCCGCTCCAGCACCTGATCTGGTAAAGGGACTGGAGTTGGCCCAAGGGTTGGACTTGATGATCTCGGAGGTCTTTTCCAACCCAATCCATTCCATGATTCTTCCAAATGCTGAGGAGCAGCTGGAGCTCAGAGAATTGACCAATGACATTCCAAGGACCCTTTTTGCCTCAACCATGATGGGGTTTGGCTGGATTGCAATGGGTTGGAAGAGGCAGGGATCTCCAGGCACAAGGCTGATGTTGTGTCCCTCAGGCACATCCCCAGAATGGAGCCGGTGCCACTGTGCCAACACCGTCTGCTCCAGGGGCAGCTGAGGAGTCAGGGACTGTCATTCTGTCTGTCCTCTCTCCTTCTCGAGCAGCAATTCAATTACAGCTCCTGAGAGCAGTGATCAACACCATCACTCACTCAAGCAACCAGCAGAGCTTGCACAGAGGTGCTTCTCCCTCAGAGGAGACTCACAGACCTCGTGCCAAGATTGGGGTGCTCAGCTGGGACAGCCCTCAGGGGGTTTTGCCTTGGCAAACCCAGCCTGGCATTTTTGGCCTCAGGGAATCAGTCACCAAAAGGGTTCAGCCCCTTGTAAAGGCTGAAGCACCTCCGGGTGTCTCTGCCCTGCAATGGGGTGGCCTCACCTGCAGTGTTGGGGCAGGTTTGGTCACCACAATATAAGAAAAATGTGAAGCCGCTACAGAGTGTTCAAAGGGAACAATGAAGATGGGGAAGGGCTGAGGGGAAGTGTGTGAGGACACTGAGGGCTCTTGGTGTGTTCAGTTGCACAAAAGGAGACTGAGGGGAGACCTCATTGCAGGGACAACTTCCTTGGCAGGGGCAGAGGAAGGGCAGGCACTGAGCTCTGCTCTGTGGGGACCAGGGACAGCACCCAGGGAATGGCTGGAGCTGTGCCAGGGCAGGGACAGAACCCAGGGAATGGCTGGAGCTGTGCCAGGGCAGGGACAGCACCCAGGGAATGGCTGGAGCTGTGCCAGGGCAGGGACAGCACCCAGGGAATGGCTGAGCTGTGCCAGGGCAGGGACAGAACCCAGGGAATGGCTGGAGCTGTGCCAGGGCAGGGACAGCACCCAGGGAATGGCTGGAGCTGTGCCAGGGCAGGGACAGCACCCAGGGAATGGCTGGAGCTGTGTCAGGGCAGGGACAGCACCCAGGGAATGGCTGGAGCTGTGCCAGGGCAGGGACAGCACCCAGGGAATGGCTGGAGGGCAGGGACAGGTTGGATCTCAGGCAAAGGCTCTTCCCCCAGAGGGTGGTGGGCACTGACCAGGCTCCCCAGGGCAGTGGGCACAGCCCCAAGGCTGCCAGAGCTCCAGGAGGGTTTGGATGATGCTCTGGGGCACAGGGGGTGACTCTTGGGGATGGGCCTGTGCAGGGCTGAGGGTTGGACTTTATGATCCTTGTGGGTCCCTTCCAACTCAGCACATTCTGTGACTGTGACCCTCCCTCACCATCCTTTATTTATCTTCTCCTCCAGCAGAGCAGGATCTCTCTCCCAGACCTTCCCCCTGTTGCACAAGTGTAGGTGAGGAGAACATCTCGTCCCTCTTCCGTGGTGTCTTCTTCAGGAGCAGACCCGGCTCAGGCGTGGGATTTATTGGGCACGGAACATATGTCTGCCTTTGCATCCATATGAGCCACGAGACGTTTGTGCGGATCTAATTGTCACATATGTTTGTTGGGAATCCATAATGAGGGGCCAGAGCAGATGGCAAAGGCTGCCTGCCAGTCAGGCTGCCACAGGACTCTGGTTCTCCATGGAGGAGATGATGGAATGGCACTGGACTGGTAGAGGAAAGGATGAAGGCCCCACAGGTCAGGTTTTGGGCTGGGAAACAATTTTCTCCCTCGAGCAGCAACCCCTGACCTATAACAGGTAAAATCAACCCCAAATCTGATGGTTCCTCCACCTGACACTGATGTGGAACCTGATTTTCCACACAGAGCCCAGATCCCACCCTGCATCCAAAATTACCCCATCTAAGCAGCACGTGGGAGGCTCAGAGCGTGGATTCTTACCCAGGCTGGGGGGAAAGTGGGGAAAATCCTCTCCCAGAGGACGTGGCTGTATCTCTGCTGCCTCCCTGAGCTAAATTTAAACCACCCTGTTACCTGAACCTTCGGGGAGAGCGACGCTATAAATACGGCTGAGAAGACACTTCTATTATAAGTCACCAATTTCTGAGGCTTGGAAGCAGAATTGGACAAATTAGAGAAGAAAAAATGAAATGAAGGAGAAGGAGAAAGGAAGGAGATGGAGAGACCTCAGAGGTTTGCAAAGATTTAGTTATCCATGCTCGGGAGATCTTTCTGGGGGTGGCTCAGGAAAATTCCCACCCCAGGAGGAGCCTGGAGAAGGCACTTCCATGCACAGACAGCAAACCCAGCAGCGGAGCAGGAGCGGATTGAGCAGCCACATTTTGGAGTTAATTAGCACTGGGCAGATCATTAGCTACAGCAGCCCTTTTAATTAGAGCTGCAGGGCTCCGTTTGTGCCTGGATTGGCACTGGAAGGTTGTCCTCGTGCCGGCATTGAGGCTGAGAGTCCTCCTGGGCAGCTCCTGCCATCCCCTTGTTCCCGAGACTGAAAGGTTTGTTTGCATCCTCCTTCCTGCTTCCCTGAGTGGTTTGGGATGCAGAGACCTCTCCCTCGGTCTTGGAACAAAACCCAGCTCCAGAGGCCAAATTCAGAGCATCAAACCACTTTTATAATTAAGCTTGAGGTGGCTTTGCTTTGCTTTGACCTCGTTCAGGCTCTGTCTGGGCTCTCCCATAAGTGAAATGGCCCCTTAATTGCTCAAACAAAGACAGGCATAATTAATAGCCATTTTATCAAATTACTTCTTTGAAATGCTATGAAAAAAAAGCCCTCAAAGCAAGTGAGGAGCCTTCCTCCAGCTTTCTGGAGCCACTGCTTCTGCATTCAGCTCTTTCTCAGCCTCCCCACGTGGCCTGTGCATTCCCAGGGCTCTGAAGAAATTCCCTTTGACCTCTTGAGTGGGAAAGAAGGGATAGTTTTGAACTAAAAGAGGAGGGATTAAGATTGGATATTGGGCATTGATATTCTTTACTCAAAGGCCCTGGCACAGGTTAGGCAGAGGAGCTGTGGCTGCCCCATCCCTGGAAGTGCCCAAGGCCAGGTTGGACAGGGCTTGGAGCAACCTGGGCTGGTGGGAGGTGTCCCTGCCCATGGCAGGGGGTGGGACTGGATGAGCTTTAAGGTCCCCTCCAACCCTTGATTCTCTCTTTCTAAATCTCCTCAACGTCTGTTACCTCTTACCCAGCAATTACTCTTTGTTTTCCCCTGGGTGGTTGCTCAGGACCAGCTTTACCATCATCGAAGGGAATAAAAATGGAAAGAGATGAGGCTGTTCTTGGCTCGTGATGGGAATAAAGTGCAAACTTATTTTATTAAGATCTGATAAGAGGAGGGTTTTTCTCCTTTCTGCCTCACCTTGAAAGCGCCATCTCCCTCTGTCACGTGCGACCTTGGAAGTGGCTACTGGGCCAGACAAAAGCCCTCCCATTTCCCTGCAATGCCATCCATTACTCAGCTGAACACACACCAGGAGAAGGTGAACACAGAAAAAAGGAGAAGCCTCAAAGAGAGCACAAATTAAAACGTCTGGGATCAGATAACGAGGAAATACCGTTCAATTGTTTCCTTCCTTTCCTCCTCCAGCCTGGCCCGGGGGAGAATCCACCTCATTAACCATTCTGGGCCACTTGATGCTGGTTTTCTGTAGGTTTGGGGGGAGTGGGGACGGAGCTGAAACTTTTCCCCCTCCCCTTTCCTCTCTCCCCAGCTGTTCCCTGACCTCTGCAGTTATCTCAGCCTTATCAGCAACACTAGATGGCTTTTTTCACATCAGTAACCACCATCCCAAATACAACAATCAGAAAGAATAAGAGAAAAATAAATCGATGCCCACAAACAATGGGCTGAAAAAGCTCCAAACCTTAAAGACTAGTTTTGATGAGGACAATTTACAAAAAAAGCCCCAAACCATAATATCTTTGAATCTTTCCAGCATTAATTGCTTAGTTTTCCCTTGGGGAGAACACACTTTGCATCCTGAACTGAAGATGGTTTGTTTTGGCCTCTTGGGGTGGGGATTTTTTTACTTTTTCCCCTGTTTTAAATGAGCTTTCATTTTAATAAATGAGATTTTTTTTTCTTTTCATTGGGGTGCTGAGCCTGTGTTGAGGCCACCTTGGGGTGCAGGACACCCCTGGGTGCTTGGAGCACAGACCCTGCCTGCAAGAGAGCAAACCTTCATCTGCCCATCCATCCATGTGCATGGAATGAACACTTCACTTTGGCAACAGGATAATTTGGCCAAGACCTCACCCAGCGAGGCCTGATGTGACCTGGATCAAACCTTTTGACCCAGTTTGTCTCATTTTTAAGGATGGGAAGAGACAGAGGCACCCACAGAGCCTGGGCTGGGATCAGGTCCTGTGCAGTGTCTGAGGGTGAATCTACTGCAAGCAATAATTAAAAATAATGCTAAAACTATTTAAAAAGAAGCATTGCCTTATTTCTGCAGGCCAGAGAGCAGAGCAGGGGGGATGTTTAGAGCGAGAACAGCACCTACTCATGGCTGAGTTCAAACGGCAGGAGTTTGCCATCCTGGGATGGTACCCCTGGGTGGGATCGGGCACATCAGAGCCCAGCTCCCTCCCTGCCCTCCTGGCACAGCTGCAGCCCTCCCTCGGAGCTCTGCCCTCCAGCTGCCTCCCCTCCCTGCTCTGTTTGAAGCTGCAGCAGGTCTGGAGTTCAGCGGAACCCCTCGCTAGATGTATTATTCATTCTACGCTTTAATGATGTGATAAAGTTGCTGGAAATAGGGAAAGGCTCATTAAACTGCCATTTGAATATAGAGCACAACTACGTTTGAAGGGAGAGGGAACCTCTGCCAGTCCTGCAGTTCCCCCCTCCCTTCCCACAGCCTGGAATGAGCCCCCAGCTCGGGGTTGCTGAGGAGCTTTTTGTGTGGGGGGTTGGCAGGAGGGCATGTGGTGGTGGGGCATCCTTGAGGAGCCCCCTGGGCCCCAGGGTTGGGGAAGGGTGTGGGGCTTTCCCTCCTCTTTGGTTAGAAGTGCTGAAATCAAAGGAGCGGTGAAGTGCTGGAATTTGCTTCGGCTTTTCTGCCAGAGGCAGCAGCATCTATAAAAGATGATCTGGGTCCTCTTGGTCCTTTGCATTTCCAAAACACTCTCTCCAAGGCTTGCTTGCCCCACTGGCAGAGTCGAGCTGAGGTGGGCTCTGGGTGCTGGAGGACAGGGGATGGCCAACCCTCTGCTGCACACCCAAAGCCACTGGCACAAAGCGGCTCCTCGGTGGGCTGGGAAAGCCCAGTCATTCCTGATGGAATTGTTGGAGGTGAGACACTGATCCAGAGGGGTTTGCTTAGGGTTTATCCATCCCCAGTGATGGAAAACTTCCCCTTGCTCTCAGCCATCCTCCTTTTCTTTAGGTTTCCTCTTCTCCCAGTTCTCCCACCCCGAGCAGGGATCGTGTTCAGATCTCCTGGTCAGAGGGTGGCTTTGATCTTCCCCGGAGAAGCAGCTCCGTGGAGGTGCTCCAGCCCTTGGAAAGTAATTGCACCTCACTGGAAATGGGGAGAGAGAGGGGCTGCCATCCCTGTGTGCTGCCACCCCTGTGTGCTGCCACCCCTGTGTGCTGCCATCCCTGTGTGCTGCCACTCCTGTGTGCTGCCATCCCTGTGTGCTGCCACCTCTGTGTGCTGCCACCCCTGTGTGCTGCCACCTCTGTGTGCTGCCATCCCTGTGTGCTGCCATCCCTCTGTGTGCTGCCACCATCCCTGTGTGCTGCCATCCCTGTGTGCTGCCACCTCTGTGTGCTGCCACCATCCCTGTGTGCTGCCACCATCCCTGTGTGCTGCCACCATCCCTGTGTGCTGCCACCCCTGTGTGCTGCCACCATCCCTGTGTGCTGCCATCCCTGTGTGCTGCCACCCCTGTGTGCTGCCACCCCTGTGTGCTGTCACCTCTGTGTGCTGCCATCCCTGTGTGCTGCCATCCTTGTGTGCTGCCATCCCTGTGTGCTGCCACCCCTGTGTGCTGCCATCCCTGTGTGCTGCCACCTCTGTGTGCTGCCATCCCTGTGTGCTGCCACCCCTGTGTGCTGCCATCCCTGTGTGCTGCCACCACCCCTGTGTGCTGCCACCACCCCTGTGTGCTGCCATCCCTGTGTGCTGCCACCACCCCTGTGTGCTGCCATCCCTGTGTGCTGCCATCCCTGTGTGCTGCCACCTCTGTGTGCTGCCACCCCTGTGTGCTGCCATCCCTGTGTGCTGCCATCCCTGTGTGCTACCACCCCTGTGTGCTGCCATCCCTCTGTGCTACCATCCCTGTGTGCTGCCATCCCTCTGTGCTGCCACCTCTCTGTGCTGCCATCCCCGTGTGCTGCCACCCCTCTGTGCTGCCATCCCTGTGAGCTACCACCTCTGTGTGCTGCCATCCCTGTGTGCTGCCACCATTGTGTGCTGACATGCCTGTGTGCTGCCATCCCTCTGTGCTGCCATCCCTGTGAGCTACCACCTCTGTGTGCTGCCATCCCTGTGTGCTGTCACCCCTGTGTGCTGACATCCCTGTGTGCTGCCATCCCTGTGTGCTGCCATCCCTCTGTGTGCTGCCATCCCTGTGTGCTGCCACCCCTGTGTGCTGCCATCCCTGTGTGCTGCCACCCTGTGTGCTGCCATCCCTGTGTGCTGCCATCCCTGTGTGCTGCCATCCCTCTGTGTGCTGCCATCCCTGTGTGCTGCCATCCCTGTGTGCTGTCATCCCTGTGTGCTGCCATCCCTGTGTGCTGCCATCCCTCTGTGCTGCCATCCTTGTGTGCTGCCACCCCTGTGTGCTGCCACCCCTGTGTGCTGCCATCCCTGTGTGCTGCCATCCCTCTGTGCTGCCACCCCTGTGTGCTGCCATCCCTCTGTGCTGCCACCTCTCTGTGCTGCCATCCCTGTGTGCTGCCATCCCTGTGTGCTGCCATCCCTGTGAGCTACCACCTCTGTGTGCTGCCATCCCTGTGTGCTGCCACCATCCCTGTGTGCTGCCACCTCTGTGTGCTGCCATCCCTGTGTGCTGCCACCCCTGTGTGCTGCCATGCCTGTGTGCTGCCACCTCTGTGTGCTGCCATCCCTCTGTGCTGCCACCATCCCTGTGTGCTGCCACCTCTGTGTGCTGCCATCCCTGTGTGCTGCCATCCCTGTGTGCTGCCATCTCTCTGTGCTGCCATCCCTGTGTGCTGCCACCATCCCTGTGTGCTGCCACCTCTGTGTGCTGCCATCCCTGTGTGCTGCCATCCCTGTGTGCTGCCACCTCTGTGTGCTGCCATCCCTGTGTGCTGCCACCATCCCTGTGTGCTGCCACCATCCCTGTGTGCTGCCACCTCTGTGTGCTGCCATCCCTGTGTGCTGCCATCCCTGTGTGCTGCCACCCCTGTGAGCTACCACCTCTGTGTGCTGCCATCCCTGTGTGCTGCCACCATCCCTGTGTGCTGCCACCTCTGTGTGCTGCCATCCCTGTGTGCTGCCATCCCTCTGTGCTGCCACCCCTGTGTGCTGCCATCCCATGTGCTGCCATGCCTGTGTGCTGCCATCCCTCTGTGCTGCCACCCCTGTGTGCTGCCATCCCATGTGCTGCCACCCCTGTGTGCTGCCATCCCTCTGTGCTGCCACCCCTCTGTGCTGCCACCCCTCTGTGCTGCCATCCCTGTGTGTCCAGGGGTCTCGGAATTGTGTGGGATGGGCTACTGGGCCGGGATGGTGGGAAAGGTTTATGAACAGGGACACCAGGAAGGGATATTAAACAGGGATGCTGGGCAGGGATGCTGGGCAGGGATACTGGGCAGGGATACTGGGCAGGGATGCTGAGCAGAGATACTGGGCAGTGATACTGGGCAGGGATACTGGGCAGAGACTGGACAGGGATACTGGGTAGGGATGCTGAGCAGGGATAATGGGAAGGAATGATCAATAGGGATACCAGGAAGGGATATTAAACAGGTATACTGGGCAAGGATAATGAGCAGGGATACTGGGCAGGGATGCTGGGCAGGGATCCTGGGCAGGGATGCTGGGCAGGGATAATGAGCAGGGATAGTGGGAAGGATTGATGGACAGGGACACCAGGAAGGGATATTAAACAGGGACACTTGGCAGGGATACTGAACAGGGATACTGGGCAGGGATGATAGGCAGGAATAGTGGGAAGGGTTGATGAACAGGGATACCAGGAAGGGATATTAAAAAGGGATGATGAGAAGGAATGCTGGGCAGGGATAGTGGGCAGAAACACTCACCCACCACCTCCCCCCACACCCACCCCTGCTTGCTCAGACCCCACGGATGGGCAGGTACGACCCTGATCCCAGTGTGGGGCAGGGAGGTCTGAGTGAAGTGTAAGGTGAAAATGTGTTTTCTGGTAATTTTGCAGGTGCTGAGGATGCCTTTTCTCTAAAATAGTTGGTGTTTCACCCAGAAGGCTGATACCAAGTGTCACCTGGCTGCCAGTGGCCGTGGTACCAGGCTGGGTGCTGGGTGAGCCCGTGATGGGGTGTTCAGCCTGGAGAAGTGGAGTTGCCCAGGGAAGCTGTTGACTCTCCATCTCTGGAAGTGTTCAAGGCCAGGCTGGATTGGGCTTGGAGCAACCTGGTCTAGTGGAAGGTGTCCCTGCCCTTGGGAATGTCCCCTCAATGTCCCCTCCAACCCAAACCCTTTCATGTCTCTTTGAGCTTCAGCAACCTTGCCATAGATTCCCCCCCAAACATCCCTGTCTCCATGGCTGATGCTTCTTTAGGGTACAAAGCTGCTTTCCAGAGGGTGGTTGGCCCATTTTTAACAGCTTCTGTCCTCACCCTGGAGCAGATTGTTGTGGGATTTACGAAAGAAATAGTAAACCCCAGGGACCTCATGGCAGGAGGATGAATCCTCCCAGGACATGAATCCCGAAGTTTTACCAGCCCCGTGGTGTTGTTTGAGTGGTAAAAGCAGCGTTGTTGTGGGCTGGGAAAAACTCCACCAAGGGGTGGATCAGCCACTACTCGCACAGTTCTGTTATTGCTTCATCTCCCTCAGGCTGTGTTTGCTTGGCTTCCTCACTCCAGTTTGGGATGTGGAGACCCACTGACCCCCTGCACCTCCTGTGCTTACACCTGACCCGGCCCTGCGGGGAGAAAGCTCATTAAGATCCCCGCCGTGCTGACCATCCTCAGCTAATTACGTCCTTCCTCCTTAAATTTCCCTTGGCTTGTTTCTATTGGAGACGGGATTTGTCTCCCGTTAAGTCTGTCATTGCATTTCAATTCTCCTCTCCCGCACACGAGGTTTGTGGAGCAGTTCACATTTAGTTTATATTTTTGTTCCCTCTTTTTGCTTTTATGTTTTTTTTTTCCCAAGTGCTTCGAGATAAAAGTGTGATGGAAATATGGTGTCATTGTTATGATGATGAGGGGACTATTTGTGATGTGCCAGCACCCTTCTCGCTGGGATTGAACCACTTGGGAACAGCTCGACATCCCCCAGGTGGCATTTTGCTTCCACAAAGCCAACCACTTATGGTAATACACACACATCGAAAGTGCCGTGTGTGCGTGTGTGGGGATACACAGATCATGTGGGCGTGATTGGAAAGCAAATTCTATAAATAAATCCCATTATCTTATTACACTGTAATTTTCTATCATTATCTTGCAGCGTGGATCAGATGCATCTGTGGCTGCGATCAGAGCGAGGGGCTGGGAAGTGGCAAACTTTGCTGCCTCGCTGAGAGATCTGAGTGAGGAGGAGTTGGGAAGGGCTTGGAAGTATCTTCAGCCTCCTCTGCCTTGCATGGGATGTGAATCCCCAAATCCAGTCTGTTAAACCCCAACATTCTGCCTGTGTCCCACCAAGCCAGGACCAACCCCTCTGGCACTGGGGCAAAGGGACCCTTTTGGTGATTGTTGTAGTGTTTAATCCTTTGTACTGATGTAGAAAAAATGAGAACTAAATAACAATCCAGTGCCTAAATTTGCTGGGAAGTGGCAAACTGTGCTGTCTAACAGAGAGAGCTGAGTGAGGAGGAGTTGGGAAGGGCTTGGATATATCTGCAGCGAGTCCTTCAGTCTGGGGTGATAAACCCCAACATTCTGCCTGTGCTGAGCCCTGCAGAGCCAGGACCAATTGTTGCAGCACCAGGGCAGGAGGGGCCCTTTCACTGGTGGTTTGTTCTAGTGGTCAATTCTTTGTGCTGATGGAGGAAAAAAATAAAAAAAAAAAAAATCCAGAGCCTAATTTTGCTGGGAAGTGGCAAACTTTGTTGTCTCACAGGGAGATCTGGGTGTGGAGGAGTTGGGAAGGGAAATCTCTGCAGCCTGCTCTGCCTTGCAAGGGATGTGAGTCCCCAAATCCAGGGAGATAAACCCCAACATTCTGCCTGTGTCCCACCAAGGCAGGACTAACCCCTGTGGCACTGGGGCAAAGGGACCCTTTTGGTGATGGTTTTTTTTAGTGGTCAATCCTTTGTGCTGATGGAGGAAAAAAAAATAACAATCCAGTGCCTAATTTTGCTGGGAAGTGGCAAACTTTGCTGTCTCACAGAGAGAGCTGAGTGAGGAGGAGTTGGGAAGGGCTTGGAATATCTTCAGCCTCCTCTGGCTTGCATGGGATGTGAATCCCCAAACCCAGGGTGATAAACCCCAACATTCTGCCTGTGCTGGGACCAGTTGTTGCAGCACCAGGGCAGGAGGGGCCCTTTCACTGGTGGTTTGTTCTAGTCGTCAATCCTTTGTGCTGATGGAGAAAAATAAGAACAAAATAACAATTCAGAGCCTAATTTTGCTGGAAAGTGGCAAACTTTGCTGTCTAACAGAGAGAGCTGAGTGAGGAGGAGTTGGGAAGGGCTTGGAAGTAACTTCAGCCTCCTCTACCTTGCAAGGGATGTGAGTCCCCAGACTCAGGGTGATAAACTCCAACCTTCTGCCTGTGTCCCACCAAGGCAGGACCAACCCCTGTGGCCCTGATGCAGAAGGGACCGTTTTGGTGATGGTTTATTCATGTGGTTAATCCTTTGTACTGATGGAGAAAAAATGAAAAAACCCCAAAACAATCCAGAGCCTAATTTTGCTGGGAAGTGGCAAACTTTGCTGTCTCACAGGGAGATCTGAGTGTGGGGGAGTTGGGAAGGGAAATCTCTGCAGCCTGCTCTGCCTTGCAAGGGACGTGAGTCCCCAAATCCAGGGAGATAAACCCCAACATTCTGCCTGTGTCCCACCAAGCCAGGACCAACCCCTGTGGCACTGGGGCAAAGGGACCCTTTTGGTGATTGTTGTAGTGTTTAATCCTTTGTACTGATGTAGAAAAAATGAGAACAAAATAAAAATCCAGGCCTAATTTTGCTTGGAAGTGGCAAACTGTGCTGTCTAACATAGAGATCTGAGTGAGGAGGAGTTGGGAAGGGCTTGGATATATCTGCAGCAAGTCCTCCAGTCTGGGGTGATAAACCCCAACATTCTGCCTGTGCTGAGCCCTGCAGAGCCAGGACCAATTGTTGCAGCACCAGGGCAGGAGGGGCCCTTTCACTGGTGGTTTGCTCTAGTGGTCAATTCTTTGTGCTGATGGAGGAAAAAAATTAAAAAAAAATAAAAATCCAGTGCCTAATTTTGCTGGAATGTGGCAAACTTTGCTGTCTAACAGAGAGATCTGAGTGTGGGGAAGTTGGGAAGGGAAATCTCTGCTGCCTGCTCTGCCTTGCATGGGATGTGAGTCCCCAAATCCAGGGTGATAAACTCCAACATTCTGACTGTGTCCCACCAAGGCAGGACCAACCCCTGTGGCACTGGGGCAGGAAGGGCTGTTTCACTGCTGAATTGCTTTAATGGTTTTTTCTGCTGATTGGGAGAAGAAATAACAATCCAGAGCCTAATTTTGCTTGGAAGTGGCAAACTTTGCTGTCTAGAAGAGAGATCTGAGTGTGGAGGAGTTGGGAAGGGCTTGGAAGTATCTTCAGCCTCCTCTGCCTTGAAAGGGATGTGAGTCCCCAAATCCAGTCTGTTAAACTCCAACATTCTGCCTGTGTCCCACCAAGGCAGGACCAACCTCTGCAGCACTGGGGCAAAGGGACCCTTTTGGTGATTGTTGTAGTGTTTAATCCTTTGTACTGATGTAGGAAAAATAAAAACTAAATAACAATCCAGAGCCTAATTTTGCTTGGAAGTGGCAAACTGTGCTGTCTAACAGAGAGATCTGAGTGAGGAGGAGTTGGAAAGGGCTTGGAAGTAACTTCAGCCTCCTCTGCCTTGCAAGGGATGTGAGTCCCCAGATCCAGGGTGATAAACCCCAACATTCTGCCTGTGTCCCACCAAGGCAGGACCAACCCCTGTGGTACTGGGGCAGGAAGGGCTGTTTCACTGCTGAATTGCTTTAATGGTTTTTTCTGCTGATTGGGAGAAGAAATAACAATCCAGAGCCTAATTTTGCTTGGAAGTGGCAAACTTTGCTGTCTAGAAGAGAGATCTGAATATGGAGGAGTTTAGTGCAGCTTGGAAATCTCTGCAGCCTCCTCTGCCTTGCAAGGGATGTGAGTCCCCAAATCCAGGGGAATACACCCCAACGTTCTGCCTGTGCTGATCCCACCAAGCCAGGACCAACCTCTGCAGGCTGAGCCCTTTCCCTGCTGCTTTGTTTGATGGTTGATTATTTGTGCTGATGGGGGCAAAACATGAAAACAAAATAGAAGTCTGCTGCCTAATTTTTAATTCGAATGGATCTGGCTCCTGCTTCCAGCTTTTCCTTCTTGTCCTGCCTGTGGCTGATGGATTAAGGAGCTTTTGCCCTGCCTGGTGTTTTCTCCCCGAGAAGGTGCTTGTGTGCTGTAATCAAATCACTCCCATTCTTCTTCTTGATAAGATAAAGAGGCGAAGCTCTTTAAGGCTCCCACTGTAAGGCATTTTTCCTGGCCCTGGGGTTACTTCTGGGCCTTTCTTTGCACTCTGGCCCATTTTTCAGCATCCTTTCTGTTGCCAGGTGCATCCCCTGGGACTGGTGGGAGCAGCTCAGTATTGTCACCAAAACCTGCTGTGCTAAAACTGCCTCTCCAGCCCCCAGGGCCCTTTCTCTGGTTGCTGAGATTGAAAATCAGTGATTTTTCCGACCCCAAGACCCCACTTTTTCCAAGCAATCTGCCTCAGAGCTGCCTATGACCCCCAAAGACTTCTGGGACTCTGTCTTGGACTCAACATTCAGCAGAAAGATCAAAAAAAGCCACTCTAGAAAGGCTCAGGCTCATTTAAAAACCAACAACAAGCTTTGGGATTTTGATTTAAAACACTTTTGTCTAATCCTATTAGCCAGGAGAGGAAACAGAGCTCCTTAAATGACAGATTTATATTTCTTTTCCCCCTTAACTCCAGGTCTGCAGCTAACTAAGCACAGCAGATGGAGTGGATCATCCTCATGGTGCCTGCTGTGAATTTGGTGTTTTATTGGGGTGTGTGGGAGGGAGGATTCTCTCACCTGGGATCTGGAATAAATATGAGAGTGATTTCCCATGGATTCTGCACTGGGCTGATGCTTTGACCAGGTGCAAATAACCTGTGAAAAGGAAAAATGGGGTTTCTGTAACCATAGAGATGCTGAGATCATGAATCTTGGGATGCAGATCCTTGACTTGGATGTCACACGGATCATTATTCCACCAACTTAATAATATTTTGGAGCTGTAGCCACATGGAAGATCAGAAAGAAATTCTTTGCAGAGAGAGTGCTCAGGGATTGGAATGGGCTGCCCAGAGAGGGGGTGGATTCCCCATCCCTGGAGGTTTTTCAGCTGAGCTTGGCCGTGGCACTGAGTGCCATGATCTGGTAAAGGGACTGGAGTTGGCCCAAGGGTTGGACTGGATGATCTCAGAGGTCTTTTCCAACTCAATCCATTCTGTGATTCTGTGATTTGCACCTGAGATTCCTTTTGGTCTGGAACAGGCTCCCCAGGACAGTTGTCACAACAAGAAGTCTGGCAGAGCTCAAGGAGTGTCAGGACAACACTCTTAGCACGTGGTGGGATTGTTGGGGTGTCTGTTGAGAGCCAGAAGTTGGACTGGATGACCCCTGGGTGTCCCTTCCCACTCAGGATATCTGTGATTCAATGACATGAGTGAAAACCTGTTGGGCATTCCCCAAAGCCTGAACTTTGGGAAACAAGAGCTGAAACACTCTGCACTCCAGAGATCAAGGTTTTGTTCTGCACCACCTGAGAATGAACATTTGAAGAACAGCAAATCTTCTCCTGGAATGGCTGAGGTTCAGTCCCAGGTCAATGGGTACATTTGCTCTCCATGAACTGATCATTAATTTCAAGTTTACAGTTTATTGCCAGAAAGGACTTTAAAAGAAAAGAGGGATTGTGCCCTCACTGGGCTGAGCCACGTGCTGGCACCCCACAGGGCCCAGCAGTGAGTTCCTGCCAGCTGAACATCCACTCTCAGAGCTCTGGGAAAGCCATTCCAGGGCAGCCTGAAAGAGTTTTTATGACCACTGTGCGTTTATTGCGTTTGGAGTCCCAGGGTGGAAGCACCTGGTTTTACAAGGGAAGGGATACAAAGAAAATAGCCCCTATAAAACTGTTTAAACACTCTTAAATATGCTACAAACACTTCCCTGCTGCTGTGCTTGGGCTGTTGCAGCTCCCAGCAAAGAGGATGGGACTACAAAGCTGGTTGGTGGCTTTGAGCTGGCTCAGGAGGAGCTCCCAGGAGCGTGTGAGGTGTGAAAGTCCATCTGACTCTCATTTTCCTGCCCTCCCTGGTTCCTGTCTGGCAAACCAAGCCATTGTAACACCAAATGACACATAATTCACCATATTCACAGGCAGGCAGAACATGGGGATTATGTTGCCTTCCAGCCTGGCTGAGGAGACCTTGGAAATGGAGGTGAAAACTTCATTTCCAAGGAATTTCAAGCATGTTCAAGATGCATCATGTAAAGACAGAGCCAGAGGCACTCGGTGCATTGTCCCAGCCAAAAACCTGGGACTTGTGGCTGGGGTGGGAGCTGAACTCTTCCTCAAGCCTCTGGGTTTGCTGACCCACATTAACTTGGTGGTGGCAGCTCAAATTCCTGCATTTTGCCCTGAAACCTTTTTCTTTCCAGCCTTCTCCAACTCGGTGAGACTGGAACAGGTACCAGCTAACAGGCAACAAGGACACACACCTGCAGTTGCCATTGGGTGAGAAACACTCCCTGGGAGCTTTCAACGACTCCCCAGAAGTTTCTCATGAGAACGACTTGACTTTCACACAGAGCCCAGAGATGCACCTGAAAACATCAAGGATGAGATAATATAAACACTGGACTTGTGAGATAAGGTTTTTAACCAATTAAAGGTTCTGGCCTGATGGTGTGAGACTCAGTTTAGCCAATAAGATGTAGCTCTAACCCTGTATAAACCGTGTGCTGTGGGCAATAAAGGGTCTTCACTGTAAACCTCATAGGCTTGTCGGGGGAGGTCCTTTCTCTCCACAGAGGATTGTTTACATTACTCCACAACTCCACATTTCTGATTCCACAATTCTATGATTTTCCCATTGTCCTCACAAGCAGCTTTAGGTCCCCAGAGCCCCAGGGAAGTGCCACCAGCACCAAGTTGGACTGTTTTGGGGTGGAATGTCCCTAAAAGCAGCAGAAGCCCAGCGAGTTCCCTCTGATGACCTGATGGATGGCACAGATCCGGTGACTCCGGTGGGATGACAAGTGGCAGTGAAGCTCCTCACCATCCATCACCTGCCCTGTCCCTTCCTCTTGCCAACCACTTTGTACCTTGTGGTAGAAAAGGTTTCCAAATTTGGCAGAGGCCTCAGCTCTTATCGGAAAGTGGTTCATAAATTAAAGCCTCTCTGGGAAAAAAATCTGGATAATAATCTGTCCCAAACTATCCATCCCCCCTGACATCTCCAGGGGAAAGGAGCCAAGCAGGGGGATGAGCCCCAAAATGGGATGCACTGCCCCAAACCCCTCCTGATTCCACTCAATTCTTGACCATCACTCAGGAATCTCCTCTGGTGAAGCTAAAAGGGGGAAAAGCCATAAAATTAACCCACTTTTGGCCAAATACTCACTTGTCTGGAATATTTTTCATTATCTGGAATATTCTTTATTATCTGGAATATTTCTTCTTTCAGTGATGGAGCTGTGAAAGATGCAGAGCTGGATGATCCTACAGGCTGCAAGTTGTTACCAGGATATATTGATTTAAAGTATCTGTCGGTCCTGGTTTTTAGAAGTGTGTCTGATTGCTGGCAGGTTTATAGGATTATGGGTTTAATTGGATGCCTGTATTTTACTGGATGTAAGTGGAATTTATGGCTGTACTCTCTGCTATGAGAAAAGCCTCCCTCTGTCACCTTCCCTTCCACTGGAGAGGCAACTGGTGGGTGGCAGAGAGGGCTTGGGGCAGGAAGATGAAGGGAAAATTCATCTTAAAAAGGCTACCAGGGAATTAAAAATGGCATTATTAAGGTTGCAGAGCCAATCCAGAAGGAAGAGTCTCAGGAACTGAGCCTACCTGTGAGATGAAGACAAGGCACTTGCTAATTGCTTGATTGCACAGTATTTTCAAAAGGCTGATCTGCATATGCCAAATTTGCATAATGCAAATATTTTGTGAGAATTGTGGTGGCACCTTGTTGTAGTTTGGGATTATTATGTAAATTCTCTCCCCTGCCACTTAACTGCCCAGGCCAGCGGTTAACAAAAGAAGTAGTTAACTGTTGATCACTTGGGTGGGGGCAGGTTTGTCTCTTTTAGTTTTTTTGGTTATTCTTTGCAGTCTTGGCTTGGCAGAACGCAGGAGTGGGGGCTCCGAGGAGGGCAGGCTGCCCTGCTGGTTACTGCTGGGGCTCTCCTGGCTGTCTCGCTGCTGCTGTGCCCGGACTGCTTTTCTGGCCGCATTGCTGCTGCTGCTGCCCCTGACTGGTTCTGACCGTGTTGCTGCTGCTGCCTGCCCTGGACTGCTGTTCTGACCACGTTGCTGCTGCTGCTGCCCTGGACTGCTGTTCTGGCTGTGCTGCTGCTGCCTGCCCTGGACTGCTGTTCTGGCCACGTTGCTGCTGCTGCTGCCCCTGACTGGTTCTGACCATGTTGCTGCTGCTGCTGCCCCTGACTGGTTCTGACTGTGTTGCTGCTGCTGCTGCCCCTGACTGCTGTTCTGGCCGCGCTGCTGCTGCTGCCCCTGACTGGTTCTGACCGTGTTGCTGCTGCTGCTGCCCCTGACTGCTGTTCTGGCCGCGCTGCTGCTGCTGCCCCTGACTGGTTCTGACCGCGTTGCTGCTGCTGCTGCCCCTGACTGCTGTTCTGGCTGCGCTGCTGCCTGCCCTGGACTGCTGTTCTGACCACGTTGCTGCTGCTGCTGTCCCTGACTGCTGTTCTGACCGTGTTGCTGCTGCTACCCCTGACTGGTTCTGACCGTGTTGCTGCTGCTGCTGCCCCTGACTGCTGTTCTGACCGTGTTGCTGCTGCTGCTGCCCCTGACTGGTTCTGACCGTGTTGCTGCTGCCTGCCCCTGACTGTTGTTCTGACCACGTTACTGCTGCTGCCTGCCTTGGATTGGCTTCTGGTTGCTCGTACCTTTCTGCTTCTTGGACGGGGAACACAGGGGGAAGAGAGTGAGTCCATCTGAAAGCCCACTGCTCGTCTGTCTCGCTGGAGAGGGACTGAAACTCACTCTGCAGCCAGTCGGGCTGTGACATGGACACTTAAGTATAACCTTTCCTCCCGGAGGAAAACCTGCTGGGTTTTGTTGTTGTTTGGCTTTTTTTCTTTCTCTTGTGGTGTTGGGGAAGTGGGTTGCACTAGTCTGTTTACATACATATATATATATATGTATGTATGCATATATATATGTATGTGTATATATATATATAAGTTATCCTTGTATTAAAATTCCTTTTCTTAAATTTGATAAAGAGTGGTGTGATTATCGTGGAGGAGGCCCCTCCCCTGCTTGTGGGTAAAACATTTTGGATTTTTCCCCTCAAACCGAGACACAGCTGAATCAGGTGGAATGTTGGGGCTGGATGGGGTTGGGCTGTGCCTTCCAGAGGAGCCTCTGAGTGTCTTCCCTGTGGTGCAGCTGGGTGGGGTCAATTAATCCCAGGAATTGATCCCAGGAATTGATTAATCCAGAGGAAAGACAGAACAGAACAGGAGAGGGATGGCAAGGGCTGCTAACAGATCTCACTGTCCTTGCAGGACATACCCTTGCCTTCAAATTCAGCCTCACTCCATCAACTTTTCTCTCCTTTCCCAGCAGGCAACAAATTCTTCAAGGTCTCCTCTGGGACCCTGGGAAAAATCTGCCTTTCCACCCCCCTGGGCCATGTCAGCTCTTTGCAGGAGCTTCTGCCACACCAGAGCTTCTCCCTCCCCAAACCCTTCCAGCCCCATCCTTTGTGGGGCACTCGGAGGCAGGAAAGTTCCAACCCAGGTGGTTGGAGCCCAGCCTTGAGCTCAAATGAGGATGTTTCCTCTGCAATCTCCCAAGGTTCTTATTCCCAGGTCCCAGGCAGACCCACTGAGCCCAGAGCAACATTTCCCCAGCTCTTAGAGACCAGAAAAATCTTCAAAGAGCCTCTGAGTGAGAGGATCCCCTGATTCCCAGTCCGGCCTCCCCCCGGCTCCGCTCTGACGTCCTCTCCTTTCATCCTGCATGGAGAACATCTCCCTTCCCAAAACGCTCCAGGGGGTCCTCTTTGCCTCCGCCCCCCTCACCTGTTTCATGTTCTTTTATAGCACTTAAGTTCTCATTGCCTTTCCCTCCTGCCTTGCTGAGGTTCTCCCACCCCACCATCCTTCCCAAAAAGCCTCGGTGACCTCGGAGGAGTTTGCTGCTCTCCTTGCAGCTTTTCTTGCTTTTTCCCAGGTGTTATTTTTCTTGCTCACTTTTTGATGGGAAGTCTTTTCCTGATGGATAGTGCTAAGTCAATCCTTCTCCAATTCCTGCTGTCTTCAGCAGGGGAGAGGAGAAAAAAAACCCCTTTTCCTCTCTGTCTTCCATCACCTGCATTTCCAATCACTCATGTCAGGATTTCTCCCCTCACCAGGATCTTTGATGAGAGCAGCCAATAAAGACAAACCCATCACTCCTGAGCACAAACAAACTACAAATGTTTTTCTTTCCTTGCCTTTTTTTTTCATTAGAATCCCAGAATGGTTTGGGTTGGAAGGGACTGTAAGGCCCAACTTGTTTCCACCTTCCAGGTTGCTCCAAGCCCTGTCCAACCTGGCCTTAGGTACTTCCAGGCATGGGGAGTGCAAAACCTCTCTGGGCAACCTGTGCCAGGGCCCCTCCACCCTCACAGCCAAGAATTTCATCCGTGTCCCATCTAACCCCGTCCCCCTTCAGCTTAATGCCATTCCCCTTCATCCCATCACTCCATGCCCTTGTGAAAAGTCTCTCTCCAAACCTCTTGACTGCAGTAGAAGAAGTGCCCAGAGGCCAACAAGTGGTTTTCCTGCTTGGGATCTCCACTGTAAATCCTTGTTCATCCCCGCCCTCCTGCAGCTGGTGTTGAGACAAAGGCTCAGTCCTTACTGCAAAAGCTGCAGCTTGGTGGTTGCAAAACCCAAAATGGACCTTAGGAGGGTGGTGAGGAAATTACTGGAGCAGCCAGAGCATCATCTCTTGCTTTGGGCAACTTTATCCCAGAGAATTCCCAAAAGCTTTCAGCCCCCAACACACACCCCCATGACAGGGAGGAGCTTTACATCCCTTTCTGCTGGACTCCAGGGTGGAACAAGGAGTAAATGATGGACAAAACACCTGGGTGAGTGGGACACCATATTTAGGACTCTAAAGAATGTGCTGGTTTAAAGGTGAACCTGCAGGAGAAACGAACCCAACACAAAGAGATTATAAGTCAGAGCTACATTTTAATAACAATATTCCAATCAATGCAATGGCACAAAGAGAAATTGGGTTTAACCCCCCAAGCCCAGCAGTCTAACCCAGCCCCCTGGGGCACAAACACAGGGGGGTTTGGTGGCCCCTGTGCTGAGCCCCACGTGGTTCCTCCGAGTCCAAAGGCAAAGGAAGGGACAAAGCTGTTGGTGCAGATGATGGCACAGTCTGGGCCAGAGTGGTGGCTCCTCCTGGCCAGGGGCTGCTCCTCCTCTGCATCCAAGGAGTGGTCCCAGAAGTGCCCAAAGCCCCAGATTGTGTCCCCTGAGGTTTGGGTGGGAGCCCCCAGTGCCTCCCCCAGGGCAGGGAGTTCCACACTGGGGGATCTGACTCTGGCAGTCAGGGGGGATTTTGGAATGGTTGCTGGCCCATGGGCAGAGCTGAGCCCTCAGGTGGGTGTGGAGGTGCCAAGGAGTCCCTGCAGGGCAGTTCTCCCAGCTCCTCTGCCAGGCTTCTTTCCCAGCCAGCTCCCAGCCTGAGGGCTCAGCTGTGCCCTGGGCAGCTGCTGCCAATGGGCCCTTGGGAACAGTTGCTGGGCAATGGCCCAGAGGGTTTGGAATGCCCAGCTTTGGGCACACCCACACAGGGACAAACTGGGCCCACCTGCTCCACTGGGACAAGAAGCTCAGCTTTACTCAACAAGTCCTTATTGAGAGGGTTGGTGGCAAGGCAGGCAACCAGTCAGCAGATGGATCCTGAAGCTCTTTCCTCCCTTTTGAAGCCATAATTTTTGTCAGAAAAACTGTTAATAAACAGTATGTTTTGAACATTTCCCCCCTTTCCTCTTGGGATTTGTTTGTCATTTAAGAATGAGCGATTAAAAAAATGTCATTGAATAACTATCAAAAAAATCACAAATCAAATCTTTCTAATTCAGCCAAATTCTTTTTAGGGGGATGTTTGGTAATAATAACCAGTCTTAAAATCTACTGGACAAAAGACATTATTTAATCCAAATTATTAAATCCAACAGAAACTGGCCAATCTATGCAGGGAGCAAACCCTCAGTCACACCAGATCTGGGAAGCAAAGAGAAGGAGCAGGGACAGCTCAGAGGTGGAGCTGGAACACAGCAGAGATGGAGCAGGGACAGAGCAGAGATGGGGCAGGGACACAGCAGAGATGGGGCAGGGACAGAGCAGAGATGGGGCAGGGACAGAGCAGAGATGGGGCAGGGACAGAGCAGAGATGGGGCAGGGACAGAGCAGAGATGGGGCAGGGACAGAGCAGAGATGGGGCAGGGACAGAGCAGAGACAGAGCTGGAACACAGCAGAGATGGGGCAGGGACAGAGCAGAGATGGGGCAGGGACAGAGCAGAGATGGGGCAGGGACAGAGCAGAGATGGGGCAGGGACAGAGCAGAGACAGAGCTGGAACACAGCAGAGATGGGGCAGGGACAGAGCAGAGATGGGGCAGGGACAGAGCAGAGATGGGGCAGGGACAGAGCAGAGATGGGGCAGGGACACAGCAGAGATGGGGCAAGGACACAGCAGAGATGGGGCAAGGACACAGCAGAGATGGGGCAGGGACAGAGCAGAGATGGGGCAGGGACACAGCAGAGATGGGGCAGGGACACAGCAGAGATGGGGCAGGGACAGAGCAGAGACGGGGCAGGGACACAGCAGAGATGGGGCAGGGACACAGCAGAGATGGGGCAGGGACACAGCAGAGATGGGGCAGGAACAGCAGAGACAGAGCAGGGACACAGCAGAGATGGGGCAGGGACAGAGCAGAGATGGGGCAGGGACAGCAGGGAAGGGGCAGGGACACAGCATAGAAGGAGCAGGGACAGAGCAGAGATGGGGCAGGGACAGAGCAGAGATGGGGCAGGGACACAGCAGAGATGGGGCAGGGACAGAGCAGAGATGGGGCAGGGACAGAGCAGAGATGGGGCAGGGACAGCAGAGACGGAGCAGGGACACAGCACAAGGGAGGCTGTGACTCTCCCCTGCCTGGGTGGACACCTGTGAGCTTAAAATGACCTTAAATCAGTTGGATTCCATCAAACAGCTGCTGGCTGCTTTTTGAGCTTTGTCATTTGAGCTGATGTATTGATTTAGTGACAAACACACAGGGAGAGGTGTTGCTTTGGGTCCTGGCAGAGTTAATGCAACCCAAGTTTGTGTCCATCCTAACCAGTTCCAGCTGCTGTGGCTCCTGCTCATCTTTAATGGAATTCAGCCCATCCCAGACCAGGAGAATGGTTTGAAGGCCGAGTTGGTGCCATATTCAGGGTGATTGAAGAGCAATTATAGGGAGAAGCTCATTAAACAGACCAAAATGGCAAACTGGAGTGCACAAACCTTGAGAAGAGGAGATTGAGGGGACACCTCATTGCAGGTACAACTTCTTCAGGAGGGGCAGAGGAGGGGCAGGTGCTGAGCTCTGCTCTGTGGTACCAGGGACAGCACCCAGGGAATTGCTGGAGCTGTGCCAGGGCAGTGACAGCACCCAGGGAATGGCTGGAGCTGTGCCAGGGCAGGAACAGCACCCAGGGAAGGGCTGGAGCTGTGCCAGGGCAGGGTCAGCACCCAGGGAATGGCCGGAGCTGTGCCAGGACAGGGACAGCGCCCAGGGAATGGCTGGAGCTGTGCCAGGGCAGGGACAGCACCCAGGGAATGGCTGGAGCTGTGCCAGGGCAGTGACAGCACCCAGGGAATGGCTGGAGTTGTGCCAGGACAGGGACAGCACCCAGGGAATGGCTGGAGTTGTGCCAGGACAGGGACAGCACCCAGGGAATGGCTGGAGCTGTGCCAGGGCAGGGTCAGGTTGGATCTCACCAAAAGGCTCTTCCCCCAGAGGGTGGTGGGCACTGCCCAGGCTCCCCAGGGCAGTGGGCACAGCCCCAAGGCTGCCAGAGCTCCAGGAGGGTTTGGATGATGCTCTGGGGCACAGGGGGTGACTCTTGGGGATGGGCCTGTGCAGGGTTGAGTGCTGGACTCCATGATCCTTGTGGGTCCCTCCAGCTCAGCATGTTCTGGAATTCTGGGTCCTGTAGCCAGAGAGGGCTGAGACCTGCACCCTTGGGGGCCATGAAGCTGCAGCTTCTCCCTGAGCATTGTGGTCAATGCTCAGGTCACACTCAGCTTTTCATCCTGTCTGTATCAGCAAACCCTCCTCCTGCTTCCCACCATCGATCTGCTCCAGGCACAGCTGGGAAGGGCAGGAGGATCCTGTTGTGCCAGGGGAGACCCTGAGCTGCAGCTCCTGCCCCTCTGCTGCCACCAACACCACAGAGCTCCATGTGCCCCTTTTCTTGTCCTCGCCTGCTTTGCCCCAAGAAATGAGGGGGATGGAGGAGTGGCTGCTGCTCTCTCCCTCCTGGAAATCACAGTCACCTTCACCAGGACCAAAGAGTCCTTAGGGATCTAGAAAGCAGGACAGTAAGGAGGGGATGGGATGGGATGGGATGGGATGGGATGGGATGGGATGGGATGGGATGGGATGGGGTGGGATGTGATGGGATGGGATGGGATGGAATGGGATGGGATGGGATGGGATGGCATGGGATGGGATGGCATGGGATGGGATGTGATGTGATGGGATGGCATGGCATGGGATGGCATGGCATGGCATGGGATGGCATGGGACGGCATGGCATGGGATGGCATGGGATGGGAGAGCTGGGATGGGATGGAATGGGATGGGATGGGGTGGGATGGGATGGCATGGCCTGGGATGGGATGGGATGAGATGGGATGGGATGGCATGGCATGGGATGGCATGGGATGGGGTGGGATGGGATGGCATGGGATGGGATGGCATGGCATGTCATGGGATGGGATGGCATAGGATGGCATGGGATGGCATGACATGGCATGGCATGGGGTGGGATGGCATGGCATGTCATGGCATGGGATACGACAGGATGGAACAGGATAGGATGGCTTGGATAAGATGAGATATATGGGATGGGCTGAGCTGGGCTGGGCTGGGCTGAGATAAGACAATAAAAGGACAAGACAGGATGGGATGGAATAGGAGAGGATGGGATGAGATGGAGTAGGATGAGGCTGATAACTTCCTTGAGGATGCTGGAGGGGGATCAAGAGGCATTTTCTCACCTTAAGTCCTGCAATCCCCTTTGAGGGAGCTGTCAGGGACACTGCACAGAAGTACCATCCTTCTCCAAAACTTTCTCCCACCCTTCAGTGTCCTTTTCCAGCTCCTCAGCTCTAAGGCCCCTCACTGGCTCCCCACCCACCCTTTGGCATCTTGAAGGATGTAAACCTTGGGTAGACCCTGCCCAGTGCTCAGGTACTCCAGAGGGAACAGCACGTGCACAAGGAGGAGGAGAAACAGCTGCAGTTTATTCTCTTGCAAAGGTCAGGTGCCAGCAGGTGCCACCCAAAGGGTGATCTACACCCCCTGGGATTTACCAGCTGGCAGGGAGGGAGCCCAGCAGATTTTAAATAGATATTTATGCTGTGTATAAACTCAGTGTGTAGCAACAATTAGGCTAAGAGGAGGCTGCCAGGGTGCTTTAGAGCAGGGAGGGGAAGCAGAGCCTGTGCAGGTCCTCATCTGTATTTATGTTGGACATTGGCTCTGATCTCCCGGAGATAGAACAAATTGATCCCTGTGGCTTAAGAAATGCGATACCCAAATTGCAGACACAAATTTAAGCCTTTTCAAAGTCCCCTCAGCTCAGGGAGGTGGAGGGAACCTCGCTGACTCCATGAAGTTCCAGGAGCTCTTTGCAGCTCATCCATCTCGATGGCAGCAATGAGCCTGCAGGACCTCCCATTTATTCCCATTTTTTTGGCAGGCATTGAAACTTTCTGCATCCAACAACAGGCAATCCCACCTCAGCACGATGGGGACCTCAGTCCTCTGGGTGTCCTGGGACAAATTGTTCCAAAGATGAACAAGATGAGAAGGAGGGAGTCAATCCTTCACAGATTTACCCAGCTGGGCATTATCCTTGCATTAAAACTTTCCATGCCTGGCTTAATGCAACTTAATGACTTGTTTCCCCTCCTAATTGCTGCTTGGCTAACAGCAGATCCTTCCATCAGGTTATTCAGCAGGATGCCGGGGTGTTTTCCTGCCAGGCTACAATTAATTCAGAAACCACTGGAGTGCAGGAACAGTTTAAGTGGTCTCCCCACATGGCATTACCTGGCACTTCTCTTTGCTGAATAACGACTCCCAGCTCATGTCCCACAGATCCCACCCTCCCTGGCTGGTTTCTCTCCAGCCCCTTTTCACTTGAATCATGTAAATATTTGGATCAGGTCAGAAAATCCTTTTTGTCTTTCTTAAAAAAAAAAAAAGATGTTGAGTAACAACCATGTCCTTGCTTCCTCCAAGTTACTGAGAGAAACACAAGTATTGGCAGGTGGGTTCCAAATTCTAATGACTGTACAGGATCTTATTGGTTGTGATGCCAAAGGGAATTCAGCTTTGTAAGTGAAGCCTGAGGTCTGCAATGGGAAGAGGGGCTGTTGCCTGAAGGTGGAGGGACTTTGGGACACTCTTGGACAGCTTCGTTCAGAGCAGCTGCAGGTTCTTCACAGGATCATTCAATCCTAGACTGGTTCGGGTGGGAAGGGACATCAAAGATTATCAAGTCCAACCCCCTGCCATGGGCAGGGACCACCAGCCCAGGTTGCTTCAAGCCCCATCCAACCTGTCCTTGGACACTTCCAGGGATGGGGCAGGCACAGCTTCTCTGGGCACCTGTGCCAGGGCCTGCCCACCCTCCCAGTAGCAGCTCACAGGGAATGGTGTTAACCAAGAGCTGGGTCTGGGAAACCAAACAAACCCAAGGACTGGAGCTTCAGCACAGTCCCCAACTCCTGGCCAGCACGGGGTGAAGTGGCACCACCACCAGAGCTGTGCCAAAGCCACTTGAGCCCCACTAGGGATGGGTCAGGCAAAGCAGAAAGGAGCAAACCATTGGCAAATCTCAGCCACATCATTCCCAGAGTCCCCTGCCCCACCCAGCTCTGTCCATCCCTGACCTCAACAGCACTGAGTGATCAGGGGGAGTTCAGGACCCTTCTCCGTGCTCCTGAGTTCTGGCACTTTCTCTGTGCTCCTGAGTTCAGCACTTTCTCTGTCCTCCTGAGCTCCGGACCCTTCTCCATTCTCCTGAGTTCAGCACCTTCTCTGTTCTCTGGAGCTCTGGACCCTTCTCAGTTCTCCTGAGCTCAGCACCTTCTCAGTTCTCCTGAGTTCAGAACCTTCTCTGTTGTCCTGAACTCTGGACCCTTCTTGGTTCTTGTGAGTTCAGTACTTTCTCAGTTCTCCTGAGCTCCACACCCTTCTCAGTTCTCCTGAGCTCCACACCCTTCTCTGTTCTCCTGAGCTCAGCACCTTCTCTGTCCTCCTGAGCTCAGGACCCTTCTCAGTGCTCCTGAGTTCAGCACCTTCTCAGTTCTGAGCTCCGGACCCTTCCCGGTGTTCCTGAGCTCAAGCACCTTCTCCTCGCTCCTGAGTTCAGCACCTTCTCTGTCCTCCTGAGCTCCAGAACCTCCTCGGTGCTCCTGAGCTCCAGAACCTCCTCAGTGCTCCTGAGCTCAAGACTCTTTTTGGTGATCCTGAGCTCAGGTACCTTCTCGATCATCCTGAGCTCCAGACCTTTCTCAGTGCTTGTGAGCTCAGCACCTTCTCTGTCCTCCTGAGCTCCAGAACCTTCTCGGTGCTCCTGAGCTCAAGACTCTTTTTGGTGATCCTGAGCTCAAGTACCTTCTCGGTCGTCCTGAGCTCCAGACCTTTCCCAGCGCTTGTGAGCTCAGCACCTTCTCTGTCCTCCTGGGCTCAGGCAGCTCCTCAGTGCTCTTGAGCTCAGCACCTTCTCAGTTCTCCTGAGCTCCAGGCCCTTCCTGGTGCTCCTGAGCTCAAGCACCTTCTCCTCTCTCCTGAGTTCATCACCTTCTCTGTTCTCCTGAGCTCAGGACTCTGCTCAGTGCTCTTGAGCTCAGCACCGTCTCAGTTCTCCTGAGCTCCAGAACCTTCTCGGTGCTCCTGAGCTCAAGACTCTTTTTGGTGATCCTGAGCTCAGGTACCTTCTCTGTCGTCCTGAGCTCCAGACCTTTCCCAGCGCTTGTGAGCTCAGCACCTTCTCTGTCCTCCTGAGCTCAGGACTCTTCTCAGTGCTCTTGAGCTCAGCACCTTCTCAGTTCTCCTGAGCTCAGCACCTTCTCAGTTCTCCTGAGCTCCAGGCCCTTCCCGGTGCTCCTGAGCTCAAGCACCTTCTCCTCGCTCCTGAGTTCAGCACCTTTTCTGTTCTCCTGAGTTCAGCACCTTCTCTGTCCTCCTGGGCTCAGGCAGCTTCTCAGTGCTCTTGAGCTCAGCACCTTCTCAGTTCTCCTGAGCTCAAGCACCTTCTCTGTTCTCCTGAGCTCAGCACCTTCTCTGTTCTCCTGAGCTCAGCACCTCCTCTGTCGTCCTGAGCTCAGCACCTTCTCAGTTCTCCTGAGCTCAGCACCTTCTCTGTCGTCCTGAGCTCAGCACCTTCTGTGTTCTCCTGAGCTCCGGGCCCTTCCCGGCGCTGCCGAGCGCTCCCAGCGCAGAGGAGCCGCTCTCAGTGAGTGCCTCACTCGCTGCTGCCCCAACTCCCGTCCCCGAGCGCACCAAGGCGGCCCCAGCAGCGGCTGCCGGAGCGTCTGCGGCTCTCACTGATCAAAGCCCCATTGATTGCACCGCCTTTGCAAAGGTTTCTGTGCAGGAGGGTGGGGGACTCTTTCAAGGGGCAGGCGGCGGATGGGGGAGGTTGTACCGAGGCCAGAGATCCCGCAATATTTTCCTAGATTAGAGATTAACGCGCCTCTAATTAATTTTGATGCTGTGTAATACGATAAAGTTGTGTCTTTTTTGTGATGCAGGGCTTGCTCATAATCCAATCTTTAATTATTATCTCTTGCTTTTAAAATAAAGCAAAAGGCTATTACGTTATAATGCTGGTCAGGAAGCCGAGGGCTTTCTACATTGATGGAGGCAGTAAATTTAAAGTCTTTCTCTTCATTTAATGAGCTGGATTGTCTGAAGTATCTGACTGGCAAGAGGTTTGGAACTATAAAAGCTCACTGAGTCTAATCACAGCCTTCCAACCTGGATACCTGGGGAGAGGGCAGCGGTGGGATGGGGATGGGGATGGGGATGGGGAGAGGTGGTGGCTGTGCCCTTGTTGAGCTCTGCCAGCAAAGCCCCAGCGATGGAAAGGCTGGGAAAGAGCCACCAAAAATAATTCAAGGGCTGGCAAAAAAAAAAAAAAAGGCTTGAAAGTTCTCCATCTGCTTAATTTATTAAAAAGGAGACAGAGAGGTGACTTGATCACCATGTCTAAGTAGCTTCACAGGGAGAAAATACCAGATACTAAAGGGCTCTCTAAGCCCTCAGAGAAAGGCAGAATGGGAACAAATAGTTTCAAGGCAGCGACACAGCAAAGTGAAGTGAGGAACTGCAATTTTTTCCAAAATATTGAGGCTGTGAAGCCATCAGGGGAGGAGAGTTCTCCAAGGCTCTTGATACCTTTGGAACAAGAAGGGATGTCTCTGGAGGGCACGTGTGCCAGCACCCAGCTTGCTGAGAGCTGCAGTGTGTGGATGCCCCTGGGCTTTGGGGTGCAGGAGCTCATCTTGGAAAAATAAGCCTGGTGACCCCGAGAGCATCGCTCAGACACTTCTCAAAATGATGGGACTGTTTCTCCCATTCCAGCAATCTTCACGATGGAGGGGTATTTGTCTTCATTTACTACCAAAGGCATCAGCAATCCTTCCACTTTGTTTTCTCCCTGCAAACAAACAAACAAACCAAGCAACAAAGAGCCTTTGCTCCTCGGGAAACTTTTTAACAGTCATGAGGTGTCCAAGGGCCGCTTCAGATGGCGGCTGAACAGTCTATCGCTTTCTCTCAGCGCTCAGTCTTCTGGGTATGCATTTGTTTGCTTTTGTTTTGCTCTCAAATAAAGTTGTAGCTTTGTTCTTGCCTTTGCAGAGCCCTCAGTATGCTCAGGGAAAAGCCTGGAAGTGATGCTGCCCGGAGCCTGACGGGAGCGGCCACTGATCAGACACGAGATTCCTGAGCAGTTTTATTTACCAACAACAGGCTCTTATCTCCAGCTCTGCTCTGCTCAGCTCTGCAAAGAGTCCCCCTCAGCCCCGACGGTCCCCCCTGCTTGGCAGAGCCGTGATTGGTGGAGTGGCCCCTCCGTAATCTCCTGCCTTGATCAGAGTTTCAGCCCAGTTAGTTCCCCCCCGCCTGGAGTTCTGACTTGATAAATTGGATGGGGATTTCTGCGGGATCTCAGGGCCTTGCGGGCTGCTCGTTGCTTGGCTGAACTTTGTCAAACAGCACCGTGAAGGGGGATTTGGCCTCGGTGAGGCAGAGGCAGCCGGAGCGGTGGAACAGAGCTCCGTCCTGGGGTTTGTCTGGGACCGTGGGATGGGCAGCCAGCAAAGCTCCTCACATAACAAAAAGAGGCTTCTTTGACCTTCAGTTCTATCCTTCTGTCTCTGCTCGAGCTGCTCTTGGAAACCTGACGCCAGGTTTGATGGACCATGGGCTGAGCTGCTGGTGCTGCTCGGCTGCTCTTCTGCTGCTGAGTTATGGATGTGCTGCTAATGGTCCAGCCTGGCTCCCAGTTAAAGGGCTCCATCTAAATCCCAATCTTCAGCTCTTCCCTACAGCCCCCACGTACTTATGTGCATCTGTTACATCTAAATATTTATCTGTAGCACGGCAGCAAAGGTCCTTTCCCTCTCTATTTACTCTGCTTTGAAGTATTGATCTATAATTATCCCTGAGTATCTTGCCTGTAAACATTTCCCTGCATATGTACTTATAAATACCACTTACCTCTAAATACCACCCTGCATTTTCACCTGTAAATATCTCTTGCCAGGAAAGGGCCGTGGCAAACTTCTTAAATCAGGGAAAGGAGGAGACTCCCTCCAGAACATTCTGTGCAGGGGCAGCAGAGCCTGGGCCAGCACAGAGCTGGGGCTGCCTGGTGAGGATCTCAGCCCCATGTTGTGGTTTCCATCCCTCCCTTTAAGAGGCAGAAGCTGCTGGTAATTTTTTGCTGTGGTTGACCTTACACTTCACTCCTGTCATTTAGGATGTCAGGTGGAATGAGGAAGCCCAGCAACATTCCAGAGCTATTGGTAATGGTATTAATACAGAGCAGCTTTCAGCCTCCAGAACATCGTGGGCTTTAGAGACCAGATGTGTGTGTGTGGCTGTTAAAGTCGTGTGCTCCAAACTGAGGACAAGCATCGGGAAGCTGAGCCAGCTCCAGATGTTCCAGATGTTGGGACAGATGTTGGCAGAATTTCTCCTACGGCATCACAAAGGTCGCAATCTGTGCCAGGGAAATCACCTCAGATATGGGGAGAACTTTAATTATAATGCCACAAAAACAGGTTCCTGTGGGAGGACTAAACATCTTGGATGTGTTATGGAAAGAAATGTCTGGCTGAGAGCACCAGATAAAGGCCCCAAAGATGGCTGGCACTGGGACAACCTTATTAAAGACCTGGAGGATGCACAAAAGCTGTAATTCATGTTTTCACCAATAGATGTGCAGCACCGTGAGCACATTTACTCCTAAACTCCTACTTCTCATCACCAATGAAAACCTGGAGCCTTTTCCCAAAAGGCAGCCAGTGCCAAAAGCTTGGATGGGGATGTGAGGTACGGGATGGGATGGATGACCTTGAGAAAGGGCACTGGAGGGTGCTGAGGGAGAGCAGCCACAGATGGTTTGTCAGCTCCTTGCTCCAACATCTCATGAGCTTTGGATGCAAAATTTGGGGTTTGCCCTTTGGAAAGAGTTTTAGTTCTGAAAACTAAAAGATTTGGGAGGGGGGTTCCATTGTCTCCATTCCTGGAGCCATGATGCTTTCAGCTCTGTCCAGTTCTGTGGGAGATTTGCTTTAGGAGCAGCTCAGGGGACAGGAAGAAACATTTCCTCAGGAGGGAAACTGCCTGTCCTTGAGGGAATTTGAGGGAAAAGCCTGCCTGGAGTCAGCTTGGAGACACAGAGCTGGATTCCAGATGTGCACCAGGCTGACATGGCACTGCCCAGCCAGGATTCATGTTATCTGGGAGCCAATATCCAATATATTATGGAAAAAAAGTGTTTATTTAACCAAACTGAGGCCTTCTGCTTGGAAAAAAAAGCATGGAGGGATATCCAAGAGGAACAGCTCTTTTCCAGAAAAAGGAGATGCATCCCTCCTGAAATGCCAGTACTTACAATGGACACTTGCACCTCACCTTTGGATTCCTCTGTCCCTTGATACTTTGGTTTCTGAACTGTATAAAGAGGAGAAAAAGGGGAGAAAAATTCAAAAGTGTGGGTTTCCATGGAGACAAGTGTTCTGTTCTAAAATCTGAGGGCAGGCAGCTCTGTAGTTTGTATTTTGATGCAGATGCTTGGCTTTAACTTTTGGGGAAGGGTTGGCTGAGGGCTGGAGATGTTTGGAGGGGACATTTTTTGTGTGGGATGCGTTTTGTAGGATTTGGGGGAAGTTCAGGGGAAAATGAGGAAGAAAAGCCTCTTCAAAGAGACTTTACAATGGGGAAAAAAATGCTTATAGGGATGACAAAAACATCAACCAGCACCTCAGTGTGCCTCTGGTGGGAGATCCAACCTCCACTCAATATCCCCAACACGAAGTCAAGTGTCCTCTTGTCCCAGCTGAGCAGGTGGGCCCAGTTTGTCCCTGTGTGGGTGTGCCCAAAGCTGGGCATTCCAAACCCTCTGGGCCATTGCCCAGCAACTGTTCCCAAGGGCCCATTGGCAGCAGCTGCCCAGGGCACAGCTGAGCCCTCAGGCTGGGAGCTGGCTGGGAAAGAAGCCTGGCAGAGGAGCTGGGAGAACTGCCCTGCAGGGACTCCTTGGCACCTCCACACCCACCTGAGGGCTCAGCTCTGCCCATGGGCCAGCAACCATTCCAAAATCCCCCCTGACTGCCACAGTCACATCCCCCAGGGTGGAACTCCCTGCCCTGGGGGAGGCACTGGGGGCTCCCACCCAAACCTCAGGGGACACAATCTGGGGCTTTGGGGACTTCTGGGACCACTCCTTGGATGCAGGGGAGGAGCAGCCCCTGGCCAGGAGGAGCCACCACTCTGGCCCAGACTGTGCCATCATCTGCACCAACAGCTTTGTCCCTTCCTTTGCCTTTGGCCTCGAGGGAACCACGTGGGGCTCAGCACAGGGGCCACCAAACCCCCCTGTGTTTGTGCCCCAGGGGGCTGGGTTAGACTGCTGGGTTTGGGGGTTAAACCCAATTTCTCTTTGTGCCATTGCATTGATTGGAATATTGTTATTAAATTGTAGCTCTGACTTACAATCTCTTCTGTGGTGGGTTCGTTTCTCCTGCAGGTTCACCTTTAAACCAGGACACCTCTCTAGGTCATGAATCACTAGAGAAAGTAGGGATGACTTTACTCAGCTCTGAGATGAAGGTGGTGGTGAAGACAAAGGACCTCGGGCCACAGCGTGTGTTTTGCTTTCCACACATCTGCTCTTTAGGCAGAAATTTCACAAGCTCGGTAATGATGTGGTGGGTTCTTCACACCAGCTCGTGAGCTCTCCATGCATTGGGGCTTAATTGATTAGCTTTTCATGGGCTTGATTGCAGCAGCTCTAAGGAACTGCAGGCAGTGAGGAGCAGAAGGTGACAGGAAGCGTTAGCACTTCATTTGGAGAGCAGGGCTAATGATTTGTGTGCGGGCAAAAGATTGGAATTAATTCTCAGGGCAGAAATCCTGCTTTGAGGAGAGGGAGATATCAAATGTGCTAATGATGTGTCAGCCCAGGTGTGAGGAGCTGCTGCCCCAGGCTTAACCCCTTGCAGGATGTAAAGCAGAGGGGTTTGGATGCCAACTCTGGAAGCTCCTTCCAAAGCATCTCCTTGGGGCTTTCTAAGGCCTGAGGTTCAGGAAGAGTGGGCAGGTTGCCACAAAACATCAGTGGGGGAGTGGAACCCCAGCAGAGTCATGGATGGCTTCGTTAATTTATTTGGGTTTTTTAAAGATGATCCTCTACTGAAAAGGGAGACAGTGAAGAGAGAAAGTGGAGAGAGTATTTGGAAGGAGAGGTGGATGGAGAAAGCCTTTCGTGGTTTGTCAGTCATGGAATAGAATCATGGAATCATTTAGGTTGGAAAAGACCTTTAAGATCATCAAGTCCCAGCACTGCCAGGTGTGTCACTAACCCATGTCCCCAAGTGCCACATCCACATGTCTTTTAAAATCCCCCAGGGATGGGGACTCCACCACTGCCCTGGTCCGCCTGTTTCAACCCTTTCCATGAGGAAGTTCTCCCTAACATCCAATCTAATCCTCCTCTGTTGCAACTTGAGGCCATTTCCTCTTGTCCTATCACTTGTTACCCGGGAGAAGAGACTGAACTCCACCTGGTTCCACCCTCCTGTCAGAGGGATAAGAAGAGATGGACAACCAGAGGTGGATGAGGCAGAAAGAGGGATGAACATTCTGCTTCTGTAGCTCTCCAATATTTACTAACCCTCTGTGAGACCCAGGTATATAAATATATATCCTCAATACATCCAGTCCCTGGGAGTGTTCCAGGCCAGGCTGGATGGGATTTGGAGCAACCTGGGCTAGTGGAAGGTGTCCCTGCCCATGGCAGGAGGTGGGACAAGGTGACCCTAAAGGTCCCTTCTCACCCACACCATTCTGAGATTCTCTGACTCTGGGGCATTGCTTCTTCCTCAGCACATTTGTTGTTTCTTGAGGTGTCCTCAAAGCCCTGAGGTGGAAATGACACCTCCAAAAGCAGTTTTGACCCCCAGGGGATCCTTCTCTCCATGGGGAGAAGTTCTCATGACCTGAATCCTGAGTGCAGGTGGAGAAAGGCAGCTCCCAAATGCTCCTGACAGTGGGAATATGAAGGCTTTGTTTCAATAACATTTAACAGCGATTGCCTCAGCAACCTCTGCCCTGCTGTGATTAAATATTAATATTCTTCTACTCTGTGCTCTTGCTCTGGTTCTTCTCCTCTGGTTTCTAAATGAAGCTGCCCGGTCTTGGCCTTTCTTCTGAGCACGGGGACGGAGTGTGGATGAGGCACGAGAAGAAATGCTGGATTCAACCACCCCAAATAAAGCTCTGAGCTTTGCTCTGAGCTTTACAGAGAGAAAAAAAAGAAAGAGCTGGACTATAAAGTTGCTGAATTCAGGGGAATTTAATAACACTCAGCCACCAGCAAAGCGATTAAATGCCGGGTCCTAATTCTGTAAGTGCCTCGTTGATGGTTTCCCCACCACGAGTAATCTGCTCTGGGTTGGGTTATCACAGCCCTGCACGGAGCAGGGAGGGCTGGAAGGAGCTGCTGGAGCCTGGTGACAGCCTGGAGGGCAGGAGGGAAGAGGGAGGCAGGTTTGCTGTGAGCTCTGGGTTGGGGGGCTGGTTGTCTTTGGGGTCCCAAATGTGTGGGGAGGGGATGTGGGGCTGGATGTGGGATGTGCCCAGGGGAGCAGGAGCAGGAGGAGGAGGGAGGCAGAGGGAAGGGGAGTCTGGCTGAAGCAGGGCTGTGCTCTCCCTGTTTTCTGCTGGGTGGTTTCAGTTTTTGGGTTTTGGAGCAAAATAAATCATATTTTCCCAAACATTTCTTACATGAGATATACAGATTAGAGACTCCACATAAAAACCACTTTTTGCTCTGGGCAGTGCAATGTTCCTGTTACACTTTTCCTCCTGTTACACCCTCTTTTCTGAGAGATTTTTTTTGCTGAGAAAACACTGAATTTGTTGGATTTGGGGCTGCCTCAGGGGTTTGTTTGAACCTTTCAGTCCCTGGGCTCGGCCAGCAGCAGGAACCAGCCCCCAGGGGACAGCCTGGGATGCTCCACAGTTGGGATCCTTCACTCTGGCTCCAACTTCCCTGCTGCTCCTCCTGTCTGTGTCTCCACAGAGGATGATCTGCCCGACCTTTGGAAGGGGGATGTTCCAGACCCAGCCAGGCTGAGTGGGAGTTAATGCTGATCGAGGAGGGGATGTGTCAGCTTGGGGCAGTTCCACAGCCAGAGCTCCCAAATGAACTTCACTGCCACGTCCCTGTTAAATCCAAGGGGATCATTTATTTCAGTTTTAGGGATTAGAGAGTGTGAATGTCGGTGTCCCACCACTGCAGAGGCTGAAAGCCTGAGCTGTTCACAGCTGTGTGTTGGCAAAGGGACTCCATCCCAGAGGAGCCAACATCCAAGGGGTGGGACAAGGACCTGGGGACCATATTCCATATTCCTCCAGCTTCCATCATCCCTACATCCCTATTTTATTGAGAATCACAACATCTAATAGTGGGCTGAGAGCAAGACCTGGAAGTCCGTGGGGGAAACCAATGAATGTTTCCATGGAAAGCCAGGGTTGGATCACCTGGAAGCATCTAATCCTTTAAAAACAGGCTTGGGGCACTTTGCAAAAGAAGTCACATGTCAAAAAGGTTCAAGGACACGAAGCCTTTGGTATAAAAGTCTCTGCCCGTCCCAGCCCTGCTTTGCAGGAGGAGGCCCTGAAAATCTCCTCTTCCAACCCTTTGGCAACAACCATGTTGCTCTAGCTCCAAAAAATAAAGAAGTTGGGGAAGAAAAAGCACAACAAAATATATCCAACCATAAACAAACATGTCAATTAGTGTAATCAGCACTAATGAGGAAAGGGAAGCCAAATCCAACACTGTGAGTGGCTGTTTGGGTTGGCTCATCGCAGGCTCCTCCACCCCATCAGTGCTGGGGGGCACTGGGGTGTCCTGGGAACACGTGGCCACACCAGCCCCGCTGGGTTTGGGCTCAGTGCTGTGCCTGCTTTGCTCCTGCCTGTCACCCTGTCCATGGGGAGGTGGCAGAGGGGGAATCCCTGATCCCAGCAGGAAACAAAAGGCGATGATTTATAATCTGCCGTTATTGTGCTGCTTCCCCGTCATCCCGAGCCAGCCCTGCCAATCAGGCCCAGCAGAAAGGATTGCTTTGCCTTCCATTTGCCCAATAAATAATAATAATGATAATAATTGACATAATGGCAATAATAAACCCCATCCATCTCCCCCTCTCCCCTCCCAAGAGCCTCGTGGGAGCCCAACTTTCGGCGCCGCTTTATTTCTCGGGTGGTTTGGGCTGGGTTGACTTTAACACGAGCTGTCATCAAACAGATCTCCCTGCGGCACACGGGGTATTAAAACCATCTTTCATGGATTCAAATCCTGCAAGAGGGGCCATCAGAGAGCTGAGCACCAGCACTGGAGGCTCCGTGTTATTTTTTCCCCCCTCCAATGAGATGTTATGGATTCAGCATCTTCATTTGGTCCCCAAGCCCCATCTGGGGACATCAGGGCTATGCCAGACCCTGGATTGGAGGGACTGGATGCTGCAGACACCTTCACAGCAGGAAAGGCCTTCGTAATTTCACCTCCCAGATTTAAGGGGCTTTCTCTTCATTAGTGGTGCTGTATCAGTTATTATGGGTGAGGCATCTGGGATAAGGGCAGGGAGAAAAAGAGGGATATCCTGGCAAAATAGTGTGAAACAGTAAAACCTCCTGGCAGGGCTTGAAGGGGTTCTAGCCTGGTGTACCTCACCTGGGTGGAAAAAACTGGGATAAATGAGGAGGACAAGCTGCTATCCCAAAGGCTGGAATATGGTGGCTAATTCTCACCCACAACCTGAGCCTTGGTGCAGCTTTTCATCCTTTGGAACCCCCAAATCACATCCGTGGGAGTCTGGACCAGGCAAGAAACTGGGCCATGTAACAGAAGTGGAGGTGGAGGCAGCTCCAGGATGGAAATGCTGCATCTCAAATCTCACCCCCAGACAAGACTCTTTTCTGCAGTTATTTTGGTAGGACCTACACTTGCCACCAGAGGCACTGCCATCCTAAAGAGCATCCCAAGGCTTCCCAGAGTCCAGGCACATGGATATCATGTTCCTGTGAGCAGTGAACTGGAAAACAAAGCAAAACAAATGTCCCTGCTCTTTGCAGGGGGGTGGACAAGATGAGCTTTGGATGACCCTTCCAGCCCAACGTAACCTATTCCTTTCCCTTTCCCTTTCCCTTTCCCTTTCCCTTTCCCTTTCCCTTTCCCTTTCCCTTTCCCTTTCCCTTTCCCTTTCCCTTTCCCTTTCCCTTTCCCTTTCCCTTTCCCTTTCCCCTTTCCCTTTCCTTTTCCCTTTCCCTTTCCCTTTCCCTCTCCCTTTCCCTTTCCCTTTCCCTTTCCCTTTCCCTTTCCCTTTCCCTTTCCCTTTCCCTTTCCCTTTCCCTTTCCCTTTCCCTTTCCCTTTCCCTTTCCCTTTCCCTTTCCCTTTTTCCCTTTCCCTTTTTCCCTTTCCCTTTTTCCCTTTCCCTTTCCCTTTCCCTTTTTCCCTTTCCCTTTCCCTTTTTCCCTTTCCCTTTCCCTTTCCCTTTCCCTTTCCCTTTCCCTTTCCCTTTCCCTTTCCCTTTCCCTTTTTCCCTTTCCATTTCCCTTTTTCCCTTTCCCTTTTTCCCTTTCCCTTTCCCTTTCCCTTTCCCTTTCCCTTTCCCTTTCCCTTTTCCCCTTTCCTTTTCTCTTTCCCTTTTCCCCCCCCTCTTAAAGAAACCCAGTACAAAAGTTGCCCCCTGACTACTCCACTGCAGATTTAATTTTCTTTGTTAAGTGCTTTGTTTCTCTCCCTTTTCAGTCCCTCTGGGGAACTGCTTTGAGGGATGGCTGCTGTCTGTCCTGCTGCTCTGCTGCTCCTGCAAACAGCCACACAGTTCTCACACAGCTCCTCCAGTGACCCAACAACACACAGAGGAACAAACCTAAGGTGGAACAGCAGAGCTGCTCCCAAACAGGGCCTGGGTGATGTTCCTCTATAGATGCAGCAGCCTGGGGAAAGGAGGGCCAGAAAGCACCACTGCAGCAGAGCAGTTTATTTATGATGGGAGATGAATATATGAACTTCATGCTGGGTTTTCCTGTGTGGTCCCCAGGGGACATGAGAGGGGAGGGTGTTGGAGGGTGCCGAGCTCTGCAGCAGGTGAGGAGCTCGGCAGAGTTCGGTGCAGACCATGAGGGACACACGTGATTTCAGACCCTGGTGGGACTTTGCTGCAAGAAGAGTTTAATCAGAGCCTGGCAAGCAGTTTTCCTGAGGGGTGGTGGGACAAGCTGCAGGGAAAAGGGCCAGAGTGGTGTCGTTTCAAAGAGAGTGGGCAAAACATAATCATACACTGGGAGGACTAATCCCGGCTTATCATCAGGGGTTGGGAGGGATAAGCCATATCTGAGCACGCAGCTTTCATCCCACAGGGCACTGCAGAGCAGCCACTGCCACCACTGGGTGAGGAGACCGCGAGTGAGGGCGGGCAGGGGGACAGGGCTGGCAAGGGGGACAGGCTGGCAAGGGGGTCAGGCTGGCAAGGGGGACAGGGCTGGCAAGGGGGACAGGGCTGGCAAGGGGGTCAGGCTGGCAAGGGGGACAGGGCTGACCAGGGGGAACAGGGCTGGCCAGGGGGGACAGGGCTGGCCAGGGGGGACAGGGCTGGCAAAGGGGGACAGGGCTGGCAAGGGGGACAGGGCTGGCAAGGGGGACAGGGCTGGCCAGGGGGGACAGGGCTGGCCAGGGGGGACAGGGCTGGCAAGGGGGACAGGGCTGGCCAGGGGGGACAAGGCTGCCCAGGGGGAACAGGGCTGGCAAGGGGGGACAGGGCTGGCAAAGGGGGACAGGGCTGGCAAGGGGGTACAGGGCTGGCAAGGTGGGGCAGGGCTGCCCAGGGTGGGGCAGAGCTGCCCAGGGGGGACAGGGCTGGCAAAGGGGGGGACAGGGCTGGCAAAGCGGGGGGACAGGGCTGGCAAGGGGGACAGGGCTGCCCAGGGGGAACAGGGCTGGCCAGGGGGGACAGGGCTGGCAAAGGGGGACAGGGCTGGCAAGGTGGACAGGGCTGGCAAGGGGGGACAGGGTTGACAAGGTGGGGCAGGGCTGGCAAAGGGGGTCACAGGGCTGGCAAAGGGGGGGGACAGGGCTGCCCAGGAGGGACAGGGCTGACAAGGGGGACAGGGCTGCCCAGGGGGGACAGGGCTGCCCAGGGGGGGACAGGGCTGGCAAGGGGGACAGGCTGCCCAGGGGGGACAGGGCTGGCAAGGGAGACAGGGCTGGCAAGGGGGACAGGGCTGGCAAGGAGTATAGGGCTGTCAAAGTGGGGACAGGGCTGGCAAGGGGGACAAGGCTGGCAAGGGGGTACAGGGCTGGCAAGGGCAGGGGTTAGCCTGACGTCGGCTGAAGAGCCTTTCCAGGGGGAAACACCTTCTTCCTGGTCGGCTCCATGGCCATCCCAGACCCTCCATCCTCTCTGGCACCCCTGGCACAGGCGGCTCCAGCCGCTCTCCCGGTCAGCTCAGTCACCGCTGCCCGTCGGCCGTCGCTTCTCTCCTTATCTTTTTGGCTTCTCTCCTGAAGTACAAATTGACCTCTCAGAATTTTCTCCTTTAATGCCCTTGTTCTAAAATGTTAATAACTGGTCAGTGACAGGCTGATTAAGCCTTCCTTCCTCCCTTATTTAGATTGGTGTCACTGCACCAGCTCTAACGGAGCCGTAAAGAACATTAACACCCGCTCGGCACTGACAGGGCAAACTATTCCCGGGGAATTGATAAGGGCTTTTTCTGGAAATGAATTTGGCGCTGGCAAAACAAACGGATGCCTTGAGCTCCATCCATCTCCCTTCCTTTAATAACTTTCATTTGTTGGGTGCTATCTCCAGCACCAATTAATGTAACAAATGCCCTTTGTCCCAGCAGGGGCTTTTGCAGGAGTGGGACAGCTCAGCTTCCCTCCCTTCCCTGCACCTCTGGGCTCAGGGTGAGGTTCTTCTCCCCACACGGCACCAAGCAGGGGCTGAGTGGCCCAAAACAACATCCTCTTCTCACATCATCATGTCTGGATCCATACCTATATCTAAATCCATATCCCCATCTATATATCCATACCCAGGTCTAGCCTGTATGTATATCTATATTTGTATCTGTATCTTTATCTATACCTATATCAAACCATCTAGAGCTTTATCTATACCCATCTGTATCTCTATCATCCATACACCTACATTTACATCATCTATATCCTTGTCCACATCCACATTCAATTTCATACCCATTACATCAATGTCCATATCCATATCCATTTAATCTGTATTGATATCTGCATTCTGATACATTCATATCTTCCTTATCCATATCATCCATATCAGTATCTGCATCTGGAGCTACATCCATGTCATTCACATCCGTATCCATATAATTTGCATCCTTATCCATATAAACTATATGGATATCCACATAATCCACATGGATATCCAACAGTCCTGGCTCTCTGGGGAGGTCCCAGGTGATTGGAGGTTGGCCAATGTCACCCCAATCCACAAAAAGGGCTGCAAGGCTGACCCTGGCAACTCCAGGCCTGTCAGCCTGACCTCGGTGCCTGGCAGGGTTATGGAGCAGATCATCCTGAGTGCAATCACACAGCACCTTCAGGGTGGACAAGGGATCAGACCCAGCCAGCATGGGGTTTAGGAGGGGCAGGTCCTGTCTGACCAACCTGATCTCTTTTTATGATCAGGTGACCCACCTGGTGGATGAGGGGAAGGCTGTGGGTGTGTCTGTCTGGACTTCAGCAAGGCCTTTGACACTGTCTCCCATAATATACTCCTGGAAAAGCTGGTAGCCCATGGCCTGGACAGGTGTACCCTCTGCTGGGTCAGGAGCTGCCTGGAGAGCCCAGAGAGTGCTGGTGAATGGAGCTGTGTCCAGCTGGTCACCAGTGGTGTCCCCAGGGGTCTGTGCTGGGGCCAGTCCTGTTTAACATCTTTGTTGATGATTTAGATGAGGGGATTGAGTCCATCATCAGCAAATTTGCTGATGACACCAAGTTGGGAGGGAGTGTCGACCTGCTGGAAGGCAGGAGGGCTCTGCAGAGGGACCTGGACAGGCTGGAGGGCAGGAGGGCTCTGCAGAGGGACCTGGACAGGCTGGAGAGATGGGCTGATTCCAGTGGGATGAAGTTCAACAAGGCCAAGTGCAGGTCCTGCCCTTTGGCCACAACAACCCCCTGCAGCAGCTCAGGGTGGGCACAGAGTGGCTGGAGAGCAGCCAGGCAGAGGGACCTGGGGGTTGGATTGACAGGAGGCTGAACATGAGCCAACAGTGCCCAGGTGTGTCCAGGTGTGCCCAGGTGGTCAAGAAGGCCAATGGGATCCTGTCCTGGATCAAAAATAGTGTGGCCAGCAGGCCCAGGGCAGTGACCCTTCCCCTGGACTCAGCACTGGGGAGGCCACACCTTGAGTGTTGTGTTCAGTTCTGGGCCCCTCAGTTGAGGCAAGAGATTGAGGGGCTGGAGCGGGGCCAGAGAAGAGCAACGAGGCTGGAGAAGGGACTGGAGCACAAGTGCTGTGGGGAGAGGCTGAGGGAGCTGGGGGTGTTCAGCCTGGAGAAGAGGAGGCTCAGAGGTGACCTCAGCACTGTCTGGAACTGCCTGAAGGGAAGTTGTGGCCAGGTGGGGGTTGGTCTCTTCTCCCAGGCACTCAGCAATAGGACAAGGGGGCACGATGGGCTCAAGCTCTGCCAGGGGAAATTGAAGTTGGAGAGCAGAAAGAAATTCTTTGCAGAGAGAGTGCTCAGGGATTGGAATGGGCTGCCCAAAGAGGGGGTGGATTCCCCATCCCTGGAGGTTTTTCAGCTGAGCTTGGCCGTGGCACTGAGTGCCATGATCTGGTAAAGGGACTGGAGTTGGACCAAGGGTTGGACTTGATGATCTCAGAGGTCTTTTCCAACCCAATCAATTCTAGGATTCTGTGATTCTATGATTTGTATCTATAGCTATGCCTATACCTGCACTGTCCATATATCCATATCATATCATCCATATCCATAAAATCTATGACTCTCTCTGTATCCTTAGCATGCACATCCATGTCTGTGTCCACAACCCTTTCAACTGTATCAATATCCATATCTATATTCTTATTATCTATATCCATATCTTCCTTATCCATATCATCTGTAGCTCCATCTGTAGCTCCACCCATGTCCTTCACGTCTATATCCATATAGTTTGTAACCATTTCCATATAATCTGTATTCATATCCATGCAATCTGTATCTATATCCATGTGATCTTTGTCTATATTATGCATATACTTATATCTGTCTATACATCCTATCCATGCCAACCATATCCATAAAATCTGTATCTATACCCTTAGCATGCACTTCCATGTCCATGTCCATATCCCTTTCAACCATATCCATAAAATCTATGTCTGCGTCTATATCCTTAGCATGTGTATCCATGTCCATGTCCATATCCATATCCATATCCCTTTCAACCATATCCATGAGATCTATGTCTGTGTCTATATCCTTAGCATGTGTATCCATGTCCATATCCATATCCATATCCATATCAACCATATCCATGAGATCTATGTCTGTGTCTATATCCTTAGCATGTGTATCCATGTCCATGTCCATGTCCATATCCATATCAACCATATCCATGAGATCTATGTCTGTGTCTGTATCCTTAGCATGTCTATCCATGTCCATATCCATATCCATATCCATATCAACCATATCCATGAGATCTATGTCTGTGTCTATATCCTTAGCATGTGTATCCATGTCCATGTCCATATCCTTATCAACCACATCCATAGCATCTATATCTGTAGCCACACATAAGCTGGGAAGGGGCTGGGATGCTGTGGGGCAGAGGAGGGAAGTGATTTCCATGGAGAGATGGGGCCACAATCCGGGGAAGGTCCCAACATCCAACTCTGGGCTGTGAGGTCACAGTGTTGGGAAACAGCAGGTCAGGGCTCATGGATGTGACAGGAATGGGAAGAGCCCTGGAATAGAGCACAGCCCTGGAACAGAGCCCATCCCTGGCCCTTCCTCTTCCCCTGGAGAGCAGGAGGTGTCCACATGCTGCCCCTGGTCAGCTCAGCAGCCCTGGGATTGTGCCCAGGGAGAGGGGGCAGAGGGACCCAGCAGGAGATGCCCCGCTCTGGTCTGGGCAGGGGCACCCAAATCTGCATTTCTCACTCCAGTGATGGATCTGACATTCAGAAAAGGCTTTTTCTCATGTGGACTGAGAAGGTTCATTCTGGAAATGATGCTGCCAAAGTCATCAAATCCTAGAATGGTTTGAGTTGGGAGGGACCTTAAAATTCATCTCATCCCACCCCCTGCCATGGGCAGGGACACTTTCCACCAGCCCAGGGTGCTCCAAGCCCCATCCAGCCTGGTCTTGGACACTCCCAGGGATGGGGCAGCCACAGCTTCTCTGGGCACCCTGTGCCAGGGCCTGCCAACCCTCCCAATATCCCATCTATCCCTGTCCTCTGGAAGTGGGAAGCCATTCCTGCTTCTTCTGTCCCTCCAGGCCCTTGGAATAGAAACCTGAAGCTCTGATTGAACAACTCTGGGCCCTTAATCCATGTCCTGCACCCCAGTTTTACCACATTAAGGTGTTTGACCACATTTTGGGTAGGAGCCTTGGAAAGGGAAGAGGCTGGAGAAGGGATGGAGCTGCCAGGGCGGAAGGATCAGCACTGAGGTCTGAGCATCCCAAAATCCCCATCACCCCGAGCCCCCTCAGGACAGTCTGAGCCTTCCTGAGCCTGGGCTGTGCAACACGAAGCTGGTGATTTTAATTACCAGCAAAGGGAAGAAAGAAGGATTTTTTTACAGCTGGGTAAGTACTGCATGGGGCAAGTCAAGAGTTTTTCCTTTTATAGCCTAAATCCCACTGTTTGGATATAATCTCTTACATGTGTCTGCTGCAAATACTCTCCTACAACTTCAGAGTGGCTGTGCCCTGACCCTGGGGCTGCAAATCCTCCCTCTGCAAGGCCCTGGGCTAAATCCAGGCCATACCTGCCAGGGTTATTCCTGTCCCCTGGGTTCAGCATCACTGCAGTGCTTAAAACGTGCCTGGCCCTGGCAAAAACCTCTGGAAGAACGAGGGACTGTAAATGTGAGAGGCTGAGGGCGATGCTGCAGCAGCTGGGCAGGAGCAGATAGGGCTGTGTGTGTACCCGGCTTTGCAAGAGGCTGGAAGAACAAGCCTGAGGCTCCGGTCAGCTGTCACCAGGCTGAGATAAGGATGGGGGAGCTGAAATCCCATTTAGGCAGAATCCTCAGGGAAGTGCTGGAGTGGGGAAGGCAGTGGGAGGCAGCACAGACCCAGCTGGTGGAAATCTCTCCTGCAGTGCAGGGATCAGACCCATCCACAAGCAACTCTGATTCTCCAGCAAGAAGAAATTGGGTGCTTGATCCCCCTCCACCACTCTTGAACCAGGCAGTTAAATGCCTCCCTGACATCCGATCCCGTCAGATCTCGGAAGCTCAGCAGGGTCAGCCCCGGATTAGTACTTGGATGGGAGCCCTCCTGGGAAATCCCGGGGGCTGTAGGTTCTAGTCCTGAGGACTTCCCTGTCACTGTCCAAGCTCGCTCGGCCGTGGCAGATGGACCTCAGGACTGAAACCGTGGGGCCAGTTCTGTGCACGCTGAGCCTCACCTAAAACATCCACTGCCCAGGCTGGAAGGGCACACCATGTGGGGAGAGCCCTTCCCAAATCCAGGCTGGAGGGGCACACCATGTGGGGACAGCCCTTCCCAAATCCAGGCTGGAAGGGCACACCATGTGGGGACAGCCCTGCCCAAATCCAGGCTGGAAGGGCACACCATGTGGGGACAGCCCTGCCCAAATCCAGGCTGGAAGGGCTCACCATGTGGGGAGAGCCCTTCCCAAATCCAGGCTGGAAGGGCTCACCATGTGGGGAGAGCCCTTCCCAAATCCAGGCTGGAAGGGCTCACCATGTGGGGACAGCCCTGCCCAAATCCAGGCTGGAAGGGCTCACCATGTGGGGAGAGCCCTTCCCAAATCCAGGCTGGAAGGGCTCACCATGTCAGGACAGCCCTTCCCAAATCCAGGCTGGAAGGGCTCACCATGTGGGGAGAGCCCTTCCCAAATCCAGGCTGGAAGGGCTCACCATGGTGGGAGAGCCCTGCCCAAATCCAGGCTGGAAGGGCACACCCACGTCGGGACAGCCCTTCCCAAATCCAGGCTGGAAGGGCTCACCATGTGGGGACAGCCCTGCCCAAATCTTTGTTCGCGAAGATGAGCCACAAACACACACTCTTGAACCACCATTTTTGCTGTGAAAGGGCTTTTCTAAGCCTTTGCTGATGCTTTGGCACCCAGTCAGGTGGAGCAACAAATGTGAAATCAAGGGCTAGAGCATCCAAACCCTTCCCTGTTGCTTTATTAAAATGGTGTAAAATAAATTCCATCCTCCCATTTGCTTTCTCTGGAGCTGTGGCTGCTTTTTGGAGCAGTGAGAAGGTGGAGGCTGCAAGCCCAGGCAGCTCTGGCTCCTCTGCCAAGCAAAGCACCAGGGGAATGGGACAAATACACCAGAAAAAGCCCATCTTACAAAATAAACCCTTGAATCTTCACTTGAAAATGAAGAAAAAATCATTTTTTGGTGCAACTGAATAATCAAAGGGGAGTTTCAAGGGTGGAACATAGAATAGTCTGGATTGGAAGGGACCACAGTCGTCTCCTCATCCTCAGCCTCTGCAAAAACATTTGATGTCTCCAAATGGGTACATTTTGAGCCAAAAAAATCCTAGAAGAAGGTGCAAGTGCAGTTTTGAGCCCACAGTTTTGTCTCTACAAGGAGTCCAACTGCAGCCAAGCCTGCTCTGATCCCTGAGGTCCTTCATCCACGTCAATCCAGCTGTGCTGGACAGAGGGGGCACAGGGTAAACACAAGGCCTTTTTTACAAGATATGGGCAAGAGGGCCTGAATCTCAAGGAAAACAAAACTAAATGAAAATATGTGGGTTGAGGACAAATTTTCACCTCTGGATGCCCTGACCAGGACGTGAAATGGGGGCCCAGGGCAGTGAGGTGTTGGAATTTACTCCAGACAATTTGGGCAAGCCACTGCAATGGGGATTTTACACACTTAGGATTCCAAATACTTTTTGTCCAGGATTAGGGGTAACCTAAGGAGCTGCCATCCTGCTCCACCTTCCTGGCCTTGCTCCCTGTGCTCTGACTCTGTTTTGTGCTGGTCACCACTGGAACTCCTCAAGCCAAGCTCTGGTTGCTGCAGGCACCAGGTGTAGAGCCCCAGACCCCAAATATCCAGAAACAAAGAATCCATAACATAGATGAGAAAGCTGCAGGTCTTTCTAGTTCTGATCTAAGTAGCAGAAAGTTTTCCTACATATTTTTTTTCTGCTGCAGAGGTTCTTGCCTTTTTTTTTCCTTTCCCAACAGCTTGTGGTACTAATAACTCATCGCAGGTAGCAGCGATGGGATCGGGATTTGATTACTGATCTGATTTAGGCTGTCAGGTCTGGTGTCTCTCTGCAGAGATTGCAAGTGTTTCATGGCCAATTTGCAATGAAAGGGAGAAGCTTAAGGGATGATTTATCCCATAACAATGGCAATGAGCAGAACTGAAGGGCTGCATGTGGCAGCATCCAGCACTCGAGGTGTCGCTCCCACCAGGCTCTGCAAAGAGCTGCTGCACAAGTGGGAGCCACAGATGAGATTCAGAGGGGAGGAATCTGCATTTCAGATCCCTCCAGTGGCCTCTCCTTGGGGGGAAGGAAGGATGAGGTGGCTGGATCTCTTCTGTGATTATGTGAGTTAGTTGTTAGGGTGATTTCTGTTGGGAAATCTGAGGTGGATCCATTGCAAGGGCCAAGTCACTTGTCCCTCCGTGGTCCCTGGAGGCAGGAGGACCCCAGTTCACCTGCAGGAGGTGGAGGCTGCTCAGGATTCAGTGAAATGAGAACAGGAAGGTGATCCCAAAGAGGCTGTATAGCAAAGTATGGGCATTGCCTCTCCCAGCACCCACCATGAGAACAGGCTGCAGTCAGACCTGGAGGCTTGTGGTGTCAAAAACACTCTTGTCTTTTCTCCACTTGGGCCTTAACTGCCTTTTTAATTCTGGGAAGGATCTGTCTCACCTGAGAAGTCCTTAAGGCTCCACAGACAAGCTCTTCTCTGATTAAGTACCAAGGGAACCTCCTGAGAGGGTTGTTTGATGTCACCAGGAGAGGGGATGAATCAGCAAAAGTGCATCTCATCCCAGGGTTCCAACAGTGGGGAGAGCTGGGAGCAGGAGGTTGGGGACAGGCTGCCTCGGTGTCCCCAGCTCCAGAGCAGGGGTTGGGGACAGGCTGCCTCGGTGTCCCCAGCTCCAGAGCAGGGATTTGGGGTGGGGACAGGCTGCCTTGGTGTCCCCAGCTCCAGAGCAGGGGTTGGGGACAGGCTGCCTTGGTGTCCCCAGCTCCAGAGCAGGGGTTGGGGACAGGCTGCCTTGGTGTCCCCAGCTCCAGAGCAGGGGTTGGGGACAGGCTGCCTCAGTGTCCCCAGCTCCAGAGCAGGGGTTGGGGACAGGCTGCCTTGGTGTCCCCAGCTCCAGAGCAGGGGTTGGGGACAGGCTGCCTCGGTGTCCCCAGCTCCAGAGCAGGATGTTGGGGACAGGCTGCCTTGGTGTCCCCAGCTCCAGAGCAGGGGGTGGGGACAGGCTGCCTTGGTGTCCCCAGCTCCAGAGCAGGGATTTGGGGTGGGGACAGGCTGCCTTGGTGTCCCCAGCTCCAGAGCAGGATGGGTGGGGACAGGCTGTCTTGGTGTCCCCAGCTCCAGAGCAGGAGGTTGGGGACAGGCTGCCTTGGTGTCCCCATCTCCAGAGCAGGGGGTGGGGACAGGCTGCCTTGATGTCCCCAGCTCCAGAGCAGGGGGTGGGGACAGGCTGCCTTGATGTCCCCAACTCCAGAGCAGGGGGTGGGGACAGGCTGCCTTGATGTCCCCAACTCCAGAGCAGGGGGTGGGGACAGGCTGCCTCGGTGTCCCCAGCTCCAGAGCAGGGATTTGGGGTGGGGACAGGCTGCCTTGGTGTCCCCAGCTCCAGAGCAGGAGGTTGGGGACAGGCTGTCTTGGCTGGGACAGTGCTGGGAGGTGGGACAGGGCAGTTCCCTCCCATCCATGGAAGGAAGTGTCCTCATTTCCACCAGCAGTAGGTCAGAGTGACCTTACCAAGAGTTTCTGAAGATCCCAGAGAGCTTTGACAGCCCCATCTCCAAAATCCTCATTCCCGGGCACTGACAGGTTCTCATCTGAGCACATTTCAGCCCCAGATACTGACTTGGTACAGCCTCATCACCCACTCCTTGGAAGATGAACATCCTTGGTGTATCACAGCCCAGTCACTTTCCTCCCCCCCTTTTTTTTTTTTTTTCACTAATTAATACCATCCCCAGGTATTTACCCCATGGATGGGTGGATCTCCTTTTCCACTGTGGTTCCTGGGATCCTTGTCATCCCTGACAGCAGGAGAACCCAGCCATGTACCCAGATTTATGTCACCACTCTCCAAACACTGTGTCCTCTTCCAGAGCAATGGAGCACAAAATTCAGGGAGATCATTGCAGCGAAACCCGACATGTCTTTGCCATGTCATCCCTCTGGGAGTGAAGTCCAGAAGAGATCCTTGACCTTGAGCATTTTCTGCTGCTCTGCCCCTCCTCAGAGACCTCTGCTCCAAGGGACACTGGGAATAGACCTCAGCTCTGAGGGAATCTGATAAACCTCTCTGCTCTAATCCCTGTGAGGTGGGGGAGCCTTTTCTCTCTCTGCCTTGGTTTGCAGACTGTTCTTGCCTCAAAAAGCAGCTCGAGCATTTCCTCTCTCAAGTGAAGAGCAGCCCTCACCCACTGCAGTGATGAGGAGCTTCAAGTGAACCCCAAACCACCCTGACCCACTTCACTCCCTGTAGTCAAGGAGATGTTTTCCTCTTTGGAAGCAAAGAGGTGGCACTGGAGGGCCTGATTCTCATTTACACTCGAGCTGCTCCCAACATGAAAGGGCTGTGGGAGCTGCGTGTGCAGCCTGGAGAGCTTGGGGGGAAGTGAGAACCCAGCCCTTCAGCTGCTGAGGTGCCTTCAGCATCTGCCATGAAATTGTCACATCCCTTCTCCCCCAGCACTCTGGAGCCAGCACCCAGGACAGGGTGGGCCCAAAGGACCCAGGTGAGACCCATAAGATGCACAAGGTGACCCATTATGCAGTTCAGTGTAGGAATTGGTTCACAATATCTGGAATGGAGAAAGTCCTGCCAGAAATGGATTTGTGAAGCACATGAACAAGCCACTGTTAATGCTTTAACAACTGATGTTTTTAATGGTGTTCAAATGTACAAAATGTTTGATAAAATGTCTTTTTGCAGTCACTGCTTCTCCTCCCCAGAATACCTTGAGGTACCTTGTTATCTCAGGGTCTGGAGGAAGGTTGAGACATTCCTGTTACCTGAACACCCTCCTACTGGATGTAAATCCCCTTATTCCCATTGGCCCACAGCCAAACCCCCTCTTGTTTCTTAGTGGTGAGTTTAAATCCCTCCAAAGTCCATCTAAACCCCTGACCTGCAGCAATAAACCCTCTTTTTCACCTCCCTCTCCAGCGGTTTCTGTGTGTCCTTCTCAGGGGCTCTCAGGGCCCAGGTGGTCAGGGAGAGTGGGGAGCACATTTTCTCCAAGGTAATGGATTAATCTCCAGGCCCAGGAGAATCTTCCACACCATTGCAGATTGCAGCCCTACAACAGACAGCACCACAGGGGCAGAAGGAACCCAACAGGAATAATTCAGCACCACAATAGACAAGAAGGAAGAAGCCACACCCCAAAAGACCACCCTGGTGACCTGCGTGCCCCACTGCAGACCCCCCACCCCCAGGCAGGGATGGGCATCACCCTGGACCATCTCCCAGTGTCCCCTCACCACACCAGTGGCATCCAGTTTGCATCAGTCCTTTGGCACTGCAGGCTCTGCTCACACTGGGAGCGATTCTTTGAAGAATTGTGGGATTTTGAGGTTGGAAAAGATCTCCAGGATCATGGAATCCAACATTTAACCCAGCACTGCTGAGGCCACCACTAACCCACATCCCTGTCCACATCTACACATCTTTTAACTCTCTCCAGGCTTGGTGTCTCCACCACTCAGGGAAGTGATTTCTGATGAAATGCAGGGAATTGCACTGACAACAAAGTGACTTTGACCAACTGAAGAGGAAGGGAATGTCCCCCAGCCCCTCCCTGTCTGCAACATTTTGTTGGACTCTCCTATGGGGAGAGGCTGAGGGAGCTGGGGGTGTTCAGCCTGGAGAAGAGGAGGCTCAGAGGTGACCTCAGCACTGTCTGGAACTCCCTGAAGGGAAGTTCTGGCCAGGTGGGGGTTGGTCTCTTCTCCCAGGCACTCAGCAATAGGACAAGGGGGCACGATGGGCTCAAGCTCTGCCAGGGGAAATTGAAGTTGGAGAGCAGAAAGAAATTCTTTGCAGAGAGAGTGCTCAGGGATTGGAATGGGCTGCCCAGAGAGGGGGTGGATTCCCCATCCCTGGAGGTTTTTCAGCTGAGCTTGGCCGTGGCACTGAGTGCCATGATCTGGTAAAGGGACTGGAGTTGGACCAAGGGTTGGACTTGATGATCTCGGAGGTCTTTTCCAACCCAATCCATTCTGTGATTCTGTGATTCTGTGACGCAGAGCACAAAGGCAGCAATGCCAGGGATGGGGGATGGCGATGCCAGGGATGGGGGATGGTGATGCCAGGGATGGGGGATGGCAAGGGAGGAGGCTGGGCAGCCCTGGGGCACCTCGCAGCACACGCTGCCCCGGGGCTCTGGGCAAACCCCCTGCACAGCTGCGGATTCCTGCCCATGCCACCCCTTCCCCCCAGGGCAATGCCAGCAGACACAGCCCAGCCGAGCCAGCAACAAAGCCAACAAAACCCAAGATTGCTCAATGTGAGCTGCAAGTTGGAGCCCATCCCACCCACGTGCGGGGCAGAGGGAGTGCTGTGCCCTGCCTGGGGAAAGCCCTGTGTCCAATCTCAGCCTCTCCTGGCATCTCCTGTTGGGTGTATCAGGGAGGGGTTTGGCTCTGCCCAGGAAGCACAGGCAGCACTCCCTGAGTATGTCAGCAATAGGACAAGGGGGCACGATGGGCTCAAGCTCTGCCAGGGGAAATTGAAGTTGGAGAGCAGAAAGAAATTCTTTGCAGAGAGAGTGCTCAGGGATTGGAATGGGCTGCCCAGAGAGGGGGTGGATTCCCCATCCCTGGAGGCTTTTCATCTGAGCTTGGCCGTGGCACTGAGTGCCATGATCTGGTAAAGGGACTGGAGTTGGCCCAAGGGTTGGACTTGATGATCTCAGAGGTCTCTTCCAACCCAATCCATTCTATGATTCTATGGATGTGGCACTGAGTGAGAATCCACCATGTCTTGATCCAACCCCACTGTGATCACTCTGTGCCCTGGGCTGGTGATCACAGTAGGGTTGGATCAAGGGTTGGATTTGATGATCTTGGAGGTCTTTTCCAACCCAATCCATTCTATGATTCTGTGATTTAGGGGTGTGTGTGCACAAACCCACATTTCCACACATCTGAAAATGAAGATTTATGGAGACCCAAAAGTTTCTTGACCCAAGCTCATCTTCCCACAGTATATCCATATACAAAAGGATGTGAAGATGTTTGAAGGAGTGCACATGACATCCCTTGGGGCCATGAAGACATTTGGGGGTGCACAGTCAATGGGGATGCACGTAAAGTGTGGATTAATCCAAACCAAGATGGACCATCTCTAGATATATTATAGCCATGACAGGAGTGAACTTGCACTGTCTTCCTGTTAAATAGTGCCAGCAGAACTTCCTCTCAATAAACAAATCCTCACACACCCATATTTCTATTTATAGCATGGGGAGGGACGTGTCCTCCCACCTCAGCTCATCCTTCCCAGGCCTGGAAGCTGCTCAGAGGCTCCTGAACGTTCTCTTGGACATCTCAGGAACCCAAGTTGGGTCTGTCATGGGGCTGCTTTGCTTACCACCAGGTCATACATGGATTTACTGATAAGAAATTTAGGAATAAGTGTGAATCTGGGCAAGGGAATTAGGAATAAAGTGTAAATCCAGGAAAAATTATGGCCCTAAGTCAATACAGTCTAGAAGGTTGTCTTGGTTTGAGATAAGCAACTGCCACCCCCTCCAAGCACAGAGAGAAAAGCCTCCCTCCTAACACCAGGGAAAGGGAGGAAAAGAGAGGGGAAATTAAAAAAAAAACACTTCAAACTGCATTTATACTAAATCTACATATATTTTTCACAGAAAGAAAGAGACAATTAGAAGAGAGTACAAATATTCACTCACACAAGTCTGCAACAAGTTCCCCACCTCAACTCCTTAACAAACACACAAATTCTACTGTCCTAACTACACATTACTTAAGAAGAAGCTTATTCCCCAGGGAGACAAACCCAAGCAGAAAGGAGAGACCCAGAACAACACATTTTACTTTCCTGAGGTACCCTGTGAGCCAGTGGTGGGCCTGGTCCTCTCCATCCCCCCTGGGACAGCATCGTGTGTCCTCCCAAGAGGAGGCTGAGAAGTGACTGCCTTAACCACTCCCACACTGGTTCCTGCTGCCCTGGAGATGATGCCATAATGTGGGATGGAATACAAAATTACTGGCTGGAAGAGGTCAGCTGTTGGCTCAGCCCAGCTCAAGTCAGCTGACAGCTTCAGCCTAGTCCAGACTCCAGAGCCCAAATCCAGGCCACCTAGACCCATAACAGTGGTACAAGGGGTAAGACACTGTCTTGGTTTGAGATAAGCAACTGCCACCCCCCCCAAGCACAGAGAGAAAAGCCTCCCTCCTAACACCAGGGAAAGGGAGGAAAAGAGAGGGGAAAGAAAAAACCTCTTCAAACGGCATTTATACTAAAACTACATATATTTTTCACAGAAAGAAAGAGACAATTAGAAGAGAGTACAAATATTCACTCACACAAGTCTGCAACAACAAGTTCCCCACCTCAACTTCTGAACAAACACACAAATTCTACTGTCCTAACTACACATTACTTAAGAAGAAGCTTATTCCCCAGGGAGACAAACTCATGCAGAAAGGAGAGACCCAGAACAACATATTTTACTTTCCTGAGGTACCCTGTGAGCCAGTGGTGGGCCTGGTCCTCTCCATCCCCCCTGGGACAGCATCCTGAGTCCTCCCAAGAGGAGGCTGAGAAGCGACTGCCTTAACCACTCCCACACTGGTTCCTACTGCCCTGGAGATGATGCCATAATGTGGGATGGAATACAAAGTTACTGGCTGGAAGAGGTCAGCTGTTGGCTCAGCCCAGCTCAGGTCAGCTGTTGGCTCAGCCCAGCTCAGGTCAGCTGACAGCTTCAACCTAGTCCAGACTCCAGAGCCCAAATCCAGGCCCACCTGGGTGGACCCATAACAAAGGTGGGGAGGGGTTTGATCAGTTTGTGCATCTGCTGGAAACGCTGTTTGAGGAGGACCAGAGCAGTGAGGATTCAGGATTATGCTAATGAGATGAATAATTTCAGGTTAAAAAAGAATTAAAGAGCAGAAAACCTTTGAAAAACGCTGAGCTGCTTCATCCTGGTGTCTGTGAAGTGAAAGGCTTTGTTTCAGAAGTGCCAAAACATTTTGCTGCGCTATTTTCGAAAGCCCCAAAGACTCTTTTCCCCCCACATTTTCCTTTCCTTTAAAAGGTGAACCAGAAGTTTAATTAATTGACAAAACCAACCTGAAACGCTCCCTTTCCTTGACTGCAGGAGGAAATTGCCACACTGGGGGAGAGGCCACGCTGGGTTTTGTCTCTTTGCTGCTTTTCCCTCGCAGCATCCCCAGCTCCAGCCCTGCCAGGCACAGCTCCTGCTGCTGCCTCAGCTGCAAGTCCTTCAGCTGGCCCTTGTCTCAAAATGAATAATATATTTTTCTCGCTACATGGGGGGAAAAAATTAGCAGTGGGAGATTTATTTTCTACAAAGACACATGGTGCCTTCTGTCTGTGTCTGAATGGCCATCGTTACCTTAATGAAAGATTATGGAATAGCCACAGTCTCATTTTGCCATTTAATTGTCCCACCTGCATTTAAAGCTGGGCCAGGGCTGTGAGTGGGACAAGGCCCTGTCACAGGGAATAAATCTGCCCTGAGGGAGGGGGCAGTGGGGCTGAAGGGATGGTTTTACCTCTCCCCTGGATTATTTCAAGCCAAGCTGAATTACAGCAGAGCCCTTCACAAATGACTTCCTGGCTAATTCCACTCCAGGAGAATAAATTGGAGCCAGGGACAAGCTCCCTGCTGGGAGGGGGAATTATTCTGCCAGGCCACCTGAAATGCACTGTAATGCCCAGCTGAAGGAGGAGAAGGCCCTTATGATCTCCTGCCTGACACAAACTGACTTTGGGAGTTCTCTGGGAGATGCCAAAGGCTCTTCCCTCTCCAGTCCCAGTCTGAGCTTGCTGCATCCTCCCACCTCTCTCCTGGCCTTCTGAAGGAAGAGCTTATATTATTTCCAGTTTCATGTGATTTATTGCATCACTTCTTCAGCTTTTCCCTGAGCTTTGCCCCTTCCCAGAACTAAAACATCCCCCCCAAAAAAACCAGCTGAGATTCCCCAGTTCCCAGCAGGCAAAAATCAACCTTGTTTTCCCTAATGCAGAAAAAAAAAACCTCCTCAGGCCCAATAAAATAATAAAAACCCCAAACACGTTTCCTCTGAAAGAAATAAAACCACTTTCTGTATCTTTATATCTCATAAAGGTGCGGGGAAGGGCACAAACACCATTTTTATTTTTGAGGTTTGCAATTCACATTTAACCTGGAGCCATCTGTTCCACGAGCAGCTTGGCAGCGAGGGGGGCCCGGGATGTTCATCTGCAGACGTGGCTCTCCCTCCAGCTCACTCCATTTTCCAGCTGCTTTAAGGCAGGTGGCTCCTGGCTGGGGCCTGAGGAGCCCATGGAGCTCCTGGACGTGAGGAGTTCCACTCCTCAAATGCCACCAGCCCATCATCACTCAGAGGTGTTGACACCCACAGAGTCCCCAGATCTGGGGGTTTATGGTTGTTTAAGGGGGTTTGAGCCCCTCTAGGAGCTCCCCTGAGGTTTGCAACTCCTTCTGGTGGGGAGTCTCCAATGTTTGGTAAAGGTTGGGCTTTCAGTGCAGCCACTGCTCCATTCCTTTCCTCATGGAATACAATTTTGAGACCGATATCTTTGGAAATCAGGCTGGAATTGGCCCCCAGCTCTGAAAGCCCTGAATGAAGGGGTGTGTCCCAAGGGGTGGCACATTCCCTTCCCCACCCTCGGGCATGGAGATGGCCAGGAATTTTCTTCCATGCAGCCCCACAGTGAGACATCCCATCCCTTTCCTCAGGAGGCCTTTCTGACACTTCACTGAGGCACAAAGTCACCACCATGGCTTTATCCCATTCCAGGGTAAGTCTGCCCTCAATTGGTCCAAAAATTTCTAGGCTATGGGCAGGGATAACCCAAATTTCCCAGTTTCTGCCACCTCCATGACAGCCTTACAGTGACTTGGACCACAGAATTATAGAATCCAAGAATTGTGGAATCCCAGAAGGGTTTCGGTCATAAAGGGCCTCAAGGCTCATCTTATTCCACCCCCTGCCATGGGCAAGGACACCTCCCACCAGCCCAGGGTGCTCCAAGCCCTGTCCAACCTGGCCTTGGACACTCCCAGGGATGAAGGAGCAACAGCAGAGAAGGTAACCAGGACACATCCCTATCCAAAGGAGACCCTCCTTAGAGCCTCATTTATCCCCGCCGTGTTTGGCACATCCCAAAGCAGAGGAAGGCTCAGTCCCTGCCTTTAACAGGCACAGCTCCTTATTCACTAATAACAACTGGATTGGTCAGGAACTGCGAGGGGGCTGAGCCCCCAGAGAAGGGCAGGGAGGGGAGGGAGTGACCCCGAGGGTGGCCCTGCCCCTCCCGGCTCTCTCTGTAGGGCAGAGCCTGGCATTTCCTTTAGCCAAAGGCAGGCGGTGCCCAAAGGACAGGAGCTGAAGGGGAGGGTTATTTCCATTTTAATGGCCGTTAATGGAGCAGCCACTCGTTCCTTCTCTTCACTGCAAACATCCCTGCCTGTTCCTTCTGCTGCAGATACAAACCCAGGCTTGGGATCACTTCCAAGCAGGGAAAGTCTTCAGTGACCCTTAATGAAGGGCTTTTGGGGCCAAAGGGCTGCTGAGGGGTGACAGGAGGAGTGGGTGACTCTGCTGCCTGGTGGGGCAGGTAATTCCCCCCGGGATTAACACTGGGGAGGTTTTCTCATCCCCTGGGCACCCTTTGATGGGGGTGATGGGTAAACTGGCAGGAAGCAGAGTGAGGAGAGGGTTTGTCTTTGACTAGCAGAGAAAAATGGGCTCTGTTTCCAGCTCAGGGCTGAGAGTGATTCCCTGACACGTGTCTGACCCCAAAGCCCAGCACCTGCATCCTGGACCACAAGTTTTTGAACATTAAACTTCACTCCTTGGTGGGCTGGTAATTGTTTTATTTGAATGCAACATTAACCCTGACAAATATTTCCCAAGAACAGCTTGATGTTAATGATTTTCTTTCTGCCCACAGACATTGTCCATTGCATGTAACTCTTTCTCTCCATCCCAGGTGTATTTTGCTCTCAGGATCTCACATTCCACCTCATCTTTGCTGACGGAGGGTTTGCAGTTTTCTTTTTCTCTGCACTTTTTTTGTTCCTCATTTCTCAGCTTGTTCTCCTCGAGCACTCTTGGAAAAAACCCCTTATGGAGACATATATGTGCTATCCTACAGTGCTCAAAAATGCTCTTTCTCTCTGTGGCTGCAGCAATAAATGTTATTATTTATAATGTGGGTGTGATCCCACTTGACAGAACCACCACGGAAATACAAAGTGAGGCCAGAGCTGTGGTGCAGGTGGTTGGACACCTGCACAGGGGGGACATTGAGTGTGGGGTTTGGGGTGACTTGAGCCACCCCCTCATTGGGATTTAGAGCAGTTGGGGAGCAGAAATGCTCAGCATCCTCATTCTCCGTCCATGGGGTTCGTCCATATTGTGACAGGCAGAGAGTTTTCAGCTCAGTAAAGCAAACCCAGGATTTTTAGGTGGTCACGTTATGGATGTTCACCTCAAAGTCATTCCTCTGGGTGGGATGACTTTGCATCTCTTCCTTTCTGTCCTATTCCTTCATTCTGGGCTTCTGGCCCATCTAAGCCCCTTCCAGCTGTTCAGTGCCTGGTCCTTGATGAAGCCCAAGAGGGACAGAACCTGATCTATCCCATCTTTCATTCCCCTTCCCATGGGGAGGCTACAAACCCTTTGTGTTGTCCACCTGATGGGTGGTGGAGTCTGGGCTCAGGGGCTTGGGGCAGCTCTGTCTGATGAACCCACTCTGCCCACCTTGAGAGGGGCAAAGTGCAAGTGCCAGGAGGGAGATACAAGGACCAGGGGGAGATGGAAGGATCATGTGTGAGATGGAAGTGTCAGGAGTGAGAAACAAGTGTCAGGGATGGGATGTAAGTGCCAGGAGAGAGATGAAAGCACCAGGGTTGAGATGTAAGTGCCAGGAACAAGATACAAGTGTCAGGATTGGGATTCAAGCACCAGGGGTGAGATGCCAGGACTGGGGTGGACATGCAAGAAATAGAAGGGAGATGTGAGTACCAGGGTTGAGCTGCAAATACCAGAAGGAGATGCCAATGTCAGAAGGGAGATAGAAACACCAGGAAGGAGGTGCAAACACAGGAGAGAGGTGCAAGCCCCTCATTGGGACACGAGGAGGGAGATAAAAGCACCAGGAATGAGATGGAAGCATCAGAGATGAGATGCAACATCAATGGCAAGATACAAGTGCCAGGAGTGGGATGCAAAGACAACTGGGATGATGCAAGTGCCAGGAGGGAGATGCAAGTGCCAGGAGGGAGATACCAGCACCAGGGATGTGATGCATGAACCAGGAGCAAGATGCAAGTGCCAGGAGTGACATGTAAACAGGAATGGTGGGATGCAAACTCCAGGGGTGAAATGGAAGTGCCAGGAATGAGATGCAAAGCACGAGAGCTGAAATGCAGCATCAAGGGCAAGATATAAGTGCCAGGAGTGGGATGTGAGGACAGTGAGTTGATGCAAGTGCCAGGAGGGCCATGCAAGCACCAGAGGTGAGATGCAGAATCAGTGGTAAGATGCAAATGCCAGGAGTGGATTGCAAGGAAAACAGGCAAATGGTGCAAGGACCAGGAGTACCAGGAGGGAGATGCAACCTCCAGGAGGGAGGCAAAAAGCACCTGAGTCCTGATGCACGAAACAGGAACAAGATGCAAGTGCCAGGAGGGAGATGCAAACACCAGAGGTGAGATGCAAGGACCAACAGGGAGATGATGCAAGAACCCAGAGGGAGATGTAACACCAGGGGTGAGATGCAAGTGCCAGGAGGGAGATGCAAACACCTGGAAGGAGATGGGAAGGTGTGTGTACCGGGGGTGAGCTGCAAGGGCCAGGAGGGAGATGCAAACACCTGGAAGGAGATGGGAAGGTGTGTGTACCAGGGGTGAGCTGCAAGGGCCAGGAGGGAGATGCAAACACCTGGAAGGAGATGGGAAGGTGTGTGTACCAGGGGTGAGCTGCAAGTGCCAGGAGGGAGATGCAAACACCTGGAAGGAGATGGGAAGGTGTGTGGCCCAGGGGTGAGCTGCAAGGGCCAGGAGGGAGATGCAAACACCTGGAAGGAGATGGGAAGGTGTGTGTACCAGGGGTGAGCTGCAAGGGCCAGGAGGGAGATGCAAACACCTGGAAGGAGATGGGAAGGTGTGTGGCCCAGGGGTGAGCTGCAAGGGCCAGGAGGGAGATGCAAACACCTGGAAGCAGATGGGAAGGTGTGTGGCCCAGGGGTGAGCTGCAAGGGCCAGCAGGGACACAGAAGCAGCAGGAGCTTCCCCCCTTCCCAGAGCACAGCCCCAACCCTGCCCATTTGAAGGTCATAGAGAAAAGCTGTGCTGGGACAAAGCCTCATCTCCACAGGAGTGTGGTCGTGTTTTGCCCATCCCACCAACCTCCTCCCTCGGCTCAGGAGAGGTTTTGGGGCTGCAGCTGCATCACGTGGCTGAGGCTGAGGGAAGTCTGGGCTCCAGGCGATTCCGAGCAGAGGCAGAGAGATAAAAGCATCTCTTGCTTTCCTTCACAATTCACTGAAATCTGTGCACATTGAATGCTTTGATATGGTAGCAGCAATATCAAACACATCCTGGATGGGCTGGAATATGTCCAGGAAAAAAAAAAAAGGGAAAAAAAAGATGGAAGCAGAGGTGAAAATCCCCGTGAAGTGAAAGCAAAGAGCAGCTGAGATTAATATATTAAAAATAGAGAAGTCAACTTTGTCCTTCAGCACATCCCTTGGACTGAGGGATGGGGAAAATTCTCTCTGTGTGCTCAGGGGGGTTTAAATGCTGCTGATTTACTGGAGCCAAGTGATCTCTGCATCACTGGCACAGCTCCCCCGGAGGAGCCCAGCACACGTGCCGGGATGCAGATCACTGCCGGCTCTCTGGAGCCCTTCCCAAAGGTGAACCAGCCCCTCCTGGAGGGCACGAGCTGCGGGAGGAAGCGCCGGCTCAGTCCCTTCTGCATCCCTGCGCTTGGGGTGGGAATGAAAAGCAGGGAAGGGATCAAGTGTCACGGGCAGAGCCCGACCTGACGATGCTAAAGAGATTACGGGAGCCTCAGGAATTCGGTTATGGCTGGAATTGGCAAAATAAATCTTTGCAAACCAGTTCTTCGATGATTTTCACTGTGTTTCTTTTGGTTTATGAACCTCTCACGTTGGTACCGAGATCTTTACAAACTGTTATGCAAAAACCCCTCAGTGTTACATGCAGGATTTGTCTCCTGCAATGAGACATTTAAAAGTTCTGTTTCTAACCCAAACAAGACATTCAGACTTTCTTTTTATGCACGGGGGGACCCTTTCCCAGTCCTTTAACAAAGGCATGAACTGATATGTTTTTATTGATTCTCTTGTTCCTGAAAAACAGATTTTCGATAAAAACGTCTTTTAGTTGTAACTCATAAAAAATGAGAGGCCAAAATGCTGCAGGTGAAAATGTTATGAAATATGAAGAAAAACAACTTTCCATCATGTTCCTGATACTTTTCAAAATGTTTCTGTCTTGCTAAGAAGCAGGAAAAGGCAGTTTGGGATCAAATCCATCCTACCTCTTTTTTTATTCAGTGTTTTGTTGGGATTTTGGTGCTGAGGTCTCTGATCCCTCCTGCTCCACCCTCAGAGGGGTGAACCACTTTGTTTGCAGTTGGAATGGGCTCCATCACAACATGTTGGAACATTATGGAAGCACATCCCACCAGCAGGATGGCAGGAGCGCCCCAAGGCTGGTAGGAGCCACATGACATCTATGGCTGCAAGCCCTGGACAAAAATCATTTATTGCTCATTTTTTTGCCATTATTTTGAAAAAAAAAACCCCAAACTTGGTTGTCTCCCTTCTTTCAGCTGGGATGGACCTGCAGCATTCCCAAAAACTCTGCTCTTCCCTCCACTATGTTGGGTGTCTGCAGACCTTGCTGTGCTCCCACCCTTTGGCTTTTTGCTCTTTGAAAATTTCCCTTTCAATATAATCATCTCTTTTTTTGGGAGGGCTCTGAGCAGAGGGGAAGGTGGTTGGTGGCTCTGGGATGTTCATTCCTTCCCAGGTGCCACCACTTTGCCTGAACAGGCCCACAGACCCTGCAGGTCTCATTAAGGAGTGTTATTATCCCTCTGCCTGGGAAGGGAACTGTGCTAATCCATCTTTTTTCACATTCAAGCATGAGATTGGATGTTTTCCTTTGGAATAGCTGAATTTTCTGGGTTTAGCTGTGCTGGAGCCTGCTGGGCTGGGCTGCTCCTCACTTTGGGGGGCTCTGAGGCATAGAGGGAAAAGGGAAAACACCAAATATCTGTGTGCTCCTGAGCTGCCATGGCCAAGAGTTGCCTCTTCCATCCAGGAAATCCAACCAGGTTCTGTTTTTCTCAATTAAAAGTGCATTTTTCATATTCCAAGAATCCTTTGCAGGTGGATGGAGAACCAGAAGCTTCACCGGGGCTGGTTGAGGACCAACCCAGCGGGTCAGGCACGTTCTGGGGGGTGAATTTTCTCCCAACTCCCTGTCTCCACCTCTGCTTTGGAAAAACATTCCTCTATTTTCATCATTTCTCTGCTGGCACCTCGGGATCTGGGATAAACTGTGCCCAAGGGAGGAAAGGACTGCAGGACCAACTGGCAGCCGGTCACCTGTGGTGTCCCCAGGGGTCTGTGTTGGGTCCAGTCCTGTTTAACATCTTTATTGATGATTTAGATGAGGGGATTGAGTCCATCATCAGCAAATTTGCTGATGACACCAAGTTGGGAGGGAGCGTTGACCTGCTGGAGGGCAGGAGGGACCTGCAGAGGGACCTGGACAGGCTGGAGGGCAGGAGGGCTCTGCAGAGGGACCTGGACAGGCTGGAGGGCAGGAGGGCTCTGCAGAGGGACCTGGACAGGCTGGAGGGATGGGCTGATTCCAATGGGATGAAGTTCAACAAGGCCAAGTGCAGGTCCTGCCCTTTGGCCACAACAACCCCCTGCAGCAGCTCAGGGTGGGCACAGAGTGGCTGGAGAGGGACAGGGGGAAAGGGACGTGGGGGGATTGAGTGACAGGAAGCTCAACATGAGCCAACAGTGTGCCCAGGTGTGCCCAGGTGTGCCCAGGTGGCCAAGAAGGCCAATGGGATCCTGGCCTGGATCAAAACCAGCGTGACCAGCAGGCCCAGGGCAGTGACCCTTCCCCTGGACTCAGCACTGGGGAGGCCACACCTTGAGTGTTGTGTTCAGTTCTGGGCCCCTCAGTTGAGGCAAGAGATTGAGGGGCTGGAGCGGGGCCAGAGAAGAGCAACGAGGCTGGAGAAGGGACTGGAGCACAAGTGCTGTGGGGAGAGGCTGAGGGAGCTGGGGGTGTTCAGCCTGGAGAAGAGGAGGCTCAGAGGTGACCTCAGCACTGTCTGGAACTCCCTGAAGGGAAGTTGTGGCCAGGTGGGGGTTGGTCTCTTCTCCCAGGCACTCAGCAATAGGACAAGGGGGCACGATGGGCTCAAGCTCTGCCAGGGGAAATTGAAGTTGGAGAGCAGAAAAAACTTCTTTGCAGAGAGAGTGCTCAGGGATTGGAATGGGCTGCCCAGAGAGGGGGTGGATTCCCCATCCCTGGAGGTTTTTCAGCTGAGCCTGGCCGTGGCACTGAGTGCCCTGATCTGGTAAAGGGACTGGAGTTAGACCAAGGGTTGGACTTGATGATCTCGGAGGTCTTTTCCAACCCAATCCATTCTGTGATTCTGGGAAAAGCAGGACCCATTTTCCACCTCTTGGGTGAAATTGTGCACAAGGAGGTGGATCTAAAGAACCACTTAAAGCTCTGAAAACACAGATATAACCCTAAAACCAGAGAAAGCACAACCCACACCCTGCAGACTGCACTTGGGGGGGGTTTCAGCACTCCCAGGGCACGTTTTCCCACAGCGGGGGCAGCGGGGGGCAGGACCGGGGCGTTATTCCAAGCGCCCCCACAGTGCCCGAGGAGGCTCCGGCGGCTCCTCCTGCCCGTGCCAGGGCTGGCCCACCCCAGCTGCCGGCAAAGCAAAGCTCTGGCGGGCCGTCACCCTCCAGTGAGCCCGGGCTGGGGTCGCTGGGGCTGCGCGGCGCTCTCTGAATTGAAGCAGCCGAGTGTGAAATAGGAATTACTGACAGCTCTTAAGTATATCAAGAGAACAGCCCTATTCCTTAATACAGAGCTGCTAATAGACATCTAAAGACCTATAAACCAGACAATTCCTCTATATCATCCTAGTTAAATCAATGTAGTTATATTACTCTCATCATTTTCCCTTTAACGTTTATTACATTTTGCCACTGTAATTTATTTTTTCTTATCCATCAGCCGATTAAAGACTTTATTCTGAAGATACACATCCTTGTGACCTACTTGAAGCTGACCAAGGCCGGTAAGGAAAAGCAATTTGGTGGAGGAGGTTGGGGGGTTTCGCCCTCCTCTCTCCTTGGGCTTTTCACCCTTCCCCTGGGAGCACAGGAATGTTGGGCTATCCCGGTATCAGATGGATGTGTGTCCTTGGAAAGCCTTTAGCAATTTTTATTCTATTTTTAAATAGTCCTCGTCATGCCTGGAGAGCTGAAATATGCTCGAGCTCGAGGCTTTGCCTTTCCCAGCGATGCAAGGAGGGATGTGAGGCCGTTTGAGCTCCCAAAGTTGTCCCCTCATTGAGCCACAACCTCTCCACCATCCCTGGAAGATTTGCAGGAGCAGGAAGGAGCAGTTCTTGAGTGCCATCTATTGATGCCATCCCTCCAAGGTGCAGGAAAACATCTGGAGCTGTGCAGGATCCAACCCCTTCCCGTGGGATTCAGCCCAGTCCAGCTCCCCTCAGCTCTGGCTGTGCCTGGACCTGCTGCCCCCTGAGCTGTCCCCTCCTTTGGCCAAGCTCTTTCTTTTTATTCCTCTGCCTGAATTATTTAAACATCCCCACTTAGATGTTTATGTGTCCGGAGCCACTCCTCTTCCTTTACTTCCAAATAATTTCTCCCTTGGGATAAGAAGAGATAAATTATTTCTTTCAACATTTAGGCCCGTGTGCATCAACATTTTATTAGTTTTTACTGGCTTTTTTCCTCCTTATTTTCTCCTTTATTTTTCACAGATTGATCAGGGCAGTGGTGCATTATTATGGCACCAGGATTGGTTCAAGGTTCCCCCAGTTTTCAGGTGATGCCAATAAGGAGAAGGAGAGCAATAGGATGTGAGGTCTTCAGGTGTGTTGCTGACCATGAGGAAACAGAGATAATAGAATTGCTGAGGGCCCAAAATGCCTGAAAATAGGAAGGAGTGCCTGAAAATAGGAAGAACATGCCACAGTCTTGCAAGGAAATAAACCCCACATGAGAAAAGAATGGGGAAAGACGAAGCTTTTAGAACAATTCCTGGAATGGTTTTAGACCTGGAGATGTTGGATGTGGTTGGATGGGAAAACAGTGAAGTTGGGACATAACAAGACCATTTTTTGTGGGCTTTTAAATTGTATTTATTATTTATGATGGGTATTTATTACTTTATTCATTGCTGACAACAAAAGTGAGTTGGTTCAACCTCTTCCCTCCACTTCACCCTCCAAAAAACCACAGCTGAGAGCACCTGGAAACTTGAACCTTGCAGGATGAAGAGCATTCCTGGGCAAGAGAGGGTGGATCAAGTCCAAAAGGACACATCAGGAAGGATAAAAAGGGAATGAGGGAATTTAACTCCCCCACCTCCATCCCACGTGGCTCAGGGCACCTTTGCCTGGATAAAGCCACCCCCCAGCATTCAGCTTCCCATATTTCCCAGTTTTAATCTCCCAAATCTTTCCCCCTGCCCCGGAGAGTTCCTCCAGCAGCTCATGGTCATTATCTCAATGAGACCCCGAGATGGATCCTTGGCATTTAGCAGTGAGAGAACGGCTGCTCTGGGCGTGCTTTGCTCCAGGAAATGATCCTTTTTCCTTAATTGTTTCCATTCTGTTCGGCTCAGAGGCATCGAGAAGCTCTTTGTGCCTCATCAACAGCCCATGGAGGGAAACGACTCCTGGAGCTCTGCAAAAACATTCCCTGGATGGCAGAAAAGCCAACTCAGCTTTAGTTTTAAAGGTATGATCATTTCCACACTGCCGTGGATCACAGGGATTCAGGGACCTTCATGGGGATGTATAGGAATGGTCCATGGGGACTGAGGGACCTTCTTGGGAATGTATAGGAATGGTCCATGGGGACTGAGGGACCTTCTTGGGGATGTATAGGAATGGTCCATAGGGATTGAGGGACCTTCATGGAGGTTAAATAGGAATGGTCCATGGGGATTGAGGGACCTTCATGGGGGTTAGATAGGAATGGTCCATGGGGATTGAGGGACCTTCTTGGGAATGTATAGGAATGGTCCATAGGGATTGAGGGACCTTCTTGGGAATGTATAGGAATGGTCCATAGGGATTGAGGGACCTTCTTGGGAATGTATAGGAATGGTCCATGGGGACTGAGGGACCTTCATGGGGCTTAGATAGGAATGGTCCATAGGGATTGAGGGACCTTCATGGAGGTTAGATAGGAATGGTCCATAGGGATTGAGGGACCTTCATGGGGATGTATAGGAATGGTCCATAGGGATTGAGGGACCTTCATGGGGGTTAGATAGGAATGGTCCATAGGGATTGAGGGACCTTCTTGGGAATGTATAGGAATGGTCTATAGGGATTGAGGGACCTTCATGGGGGTTAGATAGGAATGGTCCATAGGGATTGAGGGACCTTCTTGGGAATGTATAGGAATGGTCCATAGGGATTGAGGGACCTTCATGGCGGTCAGATAGGAATGGTCCATAGGGATTGAGAGACCTTCTTGGGAATGTATAGGAATGGTCCATAGGGATTGAGGGACCTTCATGGGGGTTAGATAGGAATGGTCCATAGGGATTGAGGGACCTTCATGGCAGTCAGATAGGAATGGTCCATAGGGATTGAGAGACCTTCTTGGGAATGTATAGGAATGGTCCATAGGGATTGAGGGACCTTCTTGGGGGTTAGATAGGAATGGTCCATGGGGATTGAGGGACCTTCTTGGGAATGTATAGGAATGGTCCATAGGGGTTGAGGGACCTTCTTGGGAATGTATAGGAATGGTCCATAGGGATTGAGGGACCTTCTTGGGAATGTATAGGAATGGTCCATAGGGATTGAGGGACCTTCATGGGGGTTGTATAGGAATGGTCCATAGGGATTGAGGGACCTTCATGGGAATGTATAGGAATGGTCCATAGGGATTGAGGGACCTTCATGGGGGTTGTATAGGAATGGTCCATAGGGATTGAGGGAACCTCTTGGGAATGTATAGGAATGGTCCATAGGGATTGAGGGACCTTCATGGGGGTTGTATAGGAATGGTCCATAGGGATTGAGGGAACCTCTTGGGAATGTATAGGAATGGTCCATAGGGATTGAGGGACCTTCATGGGGGTTGTATAGGAATGGTCCATGGGGACTGAGGGACCTTCTTGGGAATGTATAGGAATGGTCCATAGGGATTGAGGGACCTTCATGGGGGTTGTACAGGAATGGTCCCCAAGGATTCAGGGACCTTCATGGGGGTTATACAGGAATGGTCCCCAGGGATTCAGGAACCTTCATGGGGGTTTGTACAGGAATGGTCCCCAGGGATTCAGGGACGTTCATGGGGGTTGTACAGGAATGATCCCCAGGGATTCAGGGACCTTCAGGGGGGTTATACAGGAACGGTCCCCAAGGATTCAGGGACCTTCATGGGGTTTGTACAGGAATGGAACCCAGGGATTCAGGAACCATCATGGGGTTTGTACAGGAATGGAACCCAGGGATTCAGGGACCTTCATGGGGGTTGTACAGGAATGGTCCCCAGGGGTTCAGGAACCTTCATGGGGGTTATGTCAGGGAATTCTGATCCCTTTGTGGAAAAAAGGGAGAAATTAAGGAGGAAAAAAGCCAATAAAAAGTAATAAAATGGAAATATTGGCCCACAGGGATTGAGGGACCTCCATGGAGGGTCTGTATAGGGTTGCTGCACTTTGCACCAAACCACTAAATTTTAACTGCAAAAGGAGCCAAATAATGAATCTTTTGTGGCAAACTAAGCCACGCTTTCCCTACAGACCATAATTGGGAGTTAGTTACCTTGGGAACTAGATTTATCTCTTCCCTACTTAATACAGGGAGGGCACTTTTAATAACCAATTGATGCAGAATTGCTGGGGATAAATTATGCATCCAGGGCCTGGCAGTGAGTTATGGACTTCTCCCTCCTGCTCCAGAGCACAAGGACCTGGCACCTTTAGAACTTTAACATCCATTAAAACTGGAATTTTAGCTGGAAAAAAGGGCTTTTTTGGCTTTCCCACCCCAAATCCCTGCCTGCTCTAAAATGATCCAGGCCAGTGTTGACTCCAAAGTGCAAATTGACACAAGGAAATGTGATGAGGATGAGGAAGGGGAGGAGAATGATATTTATATTTAACAGCTATAAAATATACATGATCCTCTTGCAATGAGTATGGGGAGGAGTCGTCCCCCTTGACGTTGTGATCTCAGCAAAAAACTTCCCATCTGCTTTGGAAATGACATTTTTTAAAATTCATCCCATTTAAAATATTAATCTCTCATGTTATGAATAACATGGGGGGGGAATATATATTTTAAGTGAAGGTTTTTATCATCTGCTTATGGCTTTAATGCGTGGTTTGTCCTTTTCCAGCAGACATCCATTCTCTGGACATCTCTGGAAGATGAAAACTTAAATCCTACTCACTGTTGAATTTTTCATCTGAGTCTGATTCTCTCTTTAATATCCCATTTTTATAAAATAATCATCTGTCCAGCTTGGAGGGCTGGGAAAAACAAGCCTAATAGAGATTTTAAATCCAGTCCTGTCTGTTCTCCTCTTCATTTACAGCTTGTCCAAGGCATCCACGTGCCATGAACTTACCTGGAATGTTCATCTTCCCCTGGGGATTTACAGGGATGCCCAATCCCTGTTGCTGGGGGTGGTGCTGGATTTCCATGAGATGCCCCAAAACCATTCTGGATTTGGGGGTTTCCATGAGTTTTTAGGTTCTTCCAGAGCTACTCTCTGCATCCAAGCTGCCTTTTGCCAGCCCGTTGATCCAGTTGCTGAATTGGGCTTGGTCCCTTCTCATGGCAGACACCAGTTTTCATCCCAACCATCCATGATTTTGGGGGATGCTACAGAGTGGAGGAATATGGTGTCTTGATATTAACTTTTCAGAGGGATACTTTCCTCCAGCACCCCTTGGATAAACCCTGGACTGGGATGGCACTGAACTCTCTGCTTTCCTGCTCAGGACCAATGAGACAATTCCCCTCTTGAAATGCAGTGGGAGCATCAGGCGAGGGAAAGGTTAAACCAAAGAGAGAAATAAACCCCAAAGAAATAATAAAAATAACAGAGCAGCAGTTTCCCCTTCTCTTGTCTGCCTTGGCACAAGTCCTGGCATCACTTTTCCACTCCCCTCTTCCCAGTTTGCTCCCGAAGTTGCCACCCTGTGTCCTGTGCTCTGTTAATCACCGTTATGGATCACCCACACCCTGCTGATCCTGCTCCAGGATCCATCTGCAAGCAGAGGGTGGGGTCCTGCCATGCCAAGGGAACAGGAATTTTTAATTAAACTCCCAGCAGCACAGTTTTATTGCTGGCATCAGTTGGGCAGAGCCTGGCAAACCCAGCTTTGCCAAGGGAAAGCTTTATGGGATATGGGAGCATCAGATGCAGGTGGGAAAGCGCCTTCCCTTTTTCTCCACGTCCCTCCTTCTCTCTGTCCCTCTGCCCCATGGACAATGCTCAAGGAAAGGGGCATATTTGCAGCACAGGGAGTGCCAGCAGGAGCTGGCACCACCCTGGCATCAGGAGCACTGGCTTTTAATTAACTCCAGAGCAAAACTGGCAGGGGCTTATCTGGAGCCTCCAGCCCCACATTGCAGCCCCTGTCCTGCCCCACTGCTGCACTCTGGGGTGGGAAAGGGCAAAGGAGCTGGAGATGATGGTGGGGACACAACTCTGACAGCTCCCCCTGCCCAGCTGGCCTCGAACCCCCTTGTTAGGGCTAAAAACTCCAACACGGGAAGGCTCAGCCTTTATTTCCCCCTCCTTTAAAAAATAATAGAAGAAATCGCATTCAAGGCTGTTTCTTTTTTCTTTTCTTTTTCATTTTTTTTCCAGCTGCCCCAATTATCCCATTTGTTCAAAGCAGAATCTTGCAATTGGAGGCATTTTATTTATTCTGCCCGAGCCGTGTTTACAGCAGCGCATCGGAGCAGTGGGGTTGAGTTAAGTGGTGCTGGTGGTTGGGGAGGGGAGAAGGGAGGGGGGGGAGAACATCTTTTTGGGCAGAAAAAAAAAATTAAAAGGAGGGAATTAAAAAGAGCCATTTGAAAAAGGCAGACATCAAAGGCATCATTTATATTTCAAATCGTGGGGAAATAACTTTATAATGAGGAATCATAATGGGGAACTGAAGACTCCGGCGTTATTCCATCTCCAGCTTCAAAACCCTCCCATTGTTCTAGTTGAGAGAGGCAAAAATAAAATCCTGAGCCAGGCAGTAAATTAGAGGGAAGAGGGAAAAGTAGAAGAAACTATTCATTTTTAAAGGAGCAGCTCCATGGTGGAAAGGACCCCCTTGAAAATTTGGGGGGTTGTGCTCCAAGGCTCCTGTTCCCCTTTGCTTTCCAACTGGGGGTTATATTGTATTTATTTTATTTTGGACATATCCAACCCACAGCAGGAGGTTCTGCTGGTCCCCATGGGATGTATCTCCCACCACCTTTTTCGAGGTTCATCCCGAGGATGTTGCCCTGCTCATCACAATTCTGGTGTTGAAAACAACCTCTGTTATTCCAGGATTAATCAGTTTATGCCTGGGAAGGATGATACAGCTGCCAACTACAGTTACTATTGTCCCATTCAGAAGAGTGAGCTTTGCTCATGATTAATTATTATTATTACAACCACTTGGGGAGCAGCAGGGGGAAAAAAGAAGCCTAAAAATCTGAAGGGTTTATTTGGAAATTCAATGCCCACTTTCCCCTGTGGAGTATTTGGGAAGAAAGGGAGTGTGGGATTTGCAACGCCCGAGGAAGCAGCTCCGGGAAGATAAGGGCTGGTTGGGAAGAAGAGGCTGTTTAGATGCTGAGCCCAGGGAGGGTTCATGGAGATGCTCTTGGCAGGAGCACAGGTACCTCCTCTGGCTGCATGTGACAAGAATCACCCAGGAAACTGGGAGCAAATCCCCAAATCCAGCTGACCATCCTGCACATTCCGCTGGGCTCTGCCCAGGGATCAACACTGTGAGGGGAACTGGGAAGGGCCCAATCCAACACCAGGATGGAGCAGAGAACAGGCAAAGCTCGTTTCATCCTCTGTCTACCACCAGGGCTTAAGGGATTTGGGAACTCAGCCCCAATTTAGTCTAATTCCTCTTGTTCTTTTTAATTGGGCTTGTGCATCTAAACCCCTTCGGCAAATCTCGGCTTTAATCTCCCCACGCCCTGGTTCATCATCTGTTCAATTATTAACATCTCTAATTACTATTAAACACGTCTCTCCTCCCAACTTGCCAGATGTCTGCTGGGCTCTGAAGGCAGGAGAGGGGGATTTCAAAGAGCCCAGTGTCTTTTTGTGGAGCACCCAGGGATTTCTGTATCCTTTGGGAGCTGCCAGATCCCATGATGGAGCTCAGGGTGACTTCATCCCACCCAAAGGCAGGTGCCAATGGGGGATATTAAGTGGTTTAAAGAGCTGAAAGGAATTGTAAAGGCAGATGGGCAACTACCAAATCCCACTAATAGGAAGGACACAGCTCAGTCCATCACCCAGGTGCTCATCCACATCCAAAGCCACCCTGAACTTGCTGTGGGACATTCCCTTAGTGTACCTCACTTTCCCCCAAAAGAGGTGGAGCTCAGGAGGTTCAACCTGCAAACCCACCACTGAATTAAAGTTCCACAGTAGGAACAAATGGAAGCAAAACTTCCCTTAGAATCTTCCCTTCTTTTCAGATTCCCCTTCATTTCAGACAGGAGGGGGGATTTCAAAGAGCCCAGTGTCTTTTTGTGGAGCACCCAGGGATTTCTGTGGCCTTTGGGAGCTTCCAGATCCCAGGACAGAGCTCAGGGTGGCTTCATCCCACCCAGAGGCAGGTGCCAATGGGGGATATTACGTGGTTTAAAGAGCTGAAAGGGATGGTAAAGGCAGATGGGCAACTACCAAGCCCCCCAGATGGGAGGGAACCAGCTCTGTGCATCCCCTCCTGGATGCTCATCCACACCCAAAGCCACCCTGTGAGACATTCCCTTCCTGTGCCTCACTTTCCCTCCGAAAAACGGGGCTCATTCTCCTCAATCAAACCCATCACTGAAATAAAACTCCATAATAGGAACTAATTTTTCTTTCCTTAGAATCTTCCCTTCATTTCAGATTCCCCTTCTTTTCAACAGGAGAGAGGGAATTCAAAGAGCCCATTAGAGCACCCAGGGCTTTCTGTGGCCTTTGGGAGCTGCCAGACCCAGGGATGGGGCTCAGAGCAACTTCACCCCACCCAAAGGGAGCTGCTGACATGGGATGGGAAGTGGTTTAAAGAGCTAAAGGGGATGATAAAGACCCCGATGGGAGGGATACAGCTCTGTGTGTTACCTCTTGGATGCTCATCCTCATTCTGCGAAGGTTTAGGTTGGATCTCAGGGAAAGGCTCTTCCCCCAGAGGGTGGTGGGCACTGACCAGGCTCCCCAGGGCAGTGGGCACAGCCCCAAGGCTGCCAGAGCTCCAGGAGGGTTTGGATGATGCTCTGGGGCACAGGGAGTGACTCTTGGGGAGCTTCCTCCTCCCATCTTTCCTGCCCAAGGGAGCCCAAATCCAGCTGGACTGGCAGGATGGGGAAGGGATTTCACCCTCCACAGGGTTTGTTCAGCTGGAGAAGAGGAGACTGAGAGGAGACCTTTGGGGGTCTGCAGCTCCTCCTGAAGGGGCAGCTCCATCTCTGCTCTGTGTGAGCAGTGCCAGGACTCAGGGAAGGGCTGGAGCTGTGCCAGGGCAGGGTCAGGTGGGATCTCAGGGAAAGGCTCTTCCCCCAGAGGGTGGTGGGCACTGCCCAGGCTCCCCAGGGCAGTGGGCACAGCCCCAAGGCTGCCAGAGCTGCAGGAGGGTTTGGATGATGCTTTCAGGGACAGGGTGGGATTGTTGGGGTGTCTGTGCAGGGCCAGGGTGATCCTTGTGAGTCCCTTCCCACTCAGGATGTTCTATCCAAAGCCACTCTGAGCTTGCAATGGATGTTTCCTTCCCATGCCTCAGTTTACCCCAAAATGCTCATGATGCTCAACCTGCAAAACCCACCTTTGAAATGAAGCTCCATAACTGAAACAAAACTTTTCTATGGATCTTCCCTTCATTTCAGCTTCCAGGTAGGAATGATGACAGACCAGGACAACTCTGCCCATGGGAATCTGAGTGCTTTCATTTCTCTGTCAGCACCACAAACTCCGGCGGAAAACTCGCACCTTCCTCTCCTCCTCTGCCTCTTCCAGATGTATTGTGAGGAAGAAGGGCTGGGCTGGGTTTTCCCGGGGTTTGGGTGTGTGTGGATCCCACAGCCAGGAATGTGTTTGTTATGCAGAGTTGCTCGTGCTGCTCTCCCGGGAGCAGCGTTGGGTCGGCAGATAAATCCTTCCCTGGCTGTTCCGTGGCGGCTCCGAACGGGAGCCCAGCATTGGTATTCTGGCCCAGCACAGGATGATTTATGTCACTAAGCAACACAGCATGAGCTGCAATTTTTACAATCAAATATACAATTTACGCTACATTTTCGGGTGCATATTTCAGCAGACGAGCTGCAAATCGCTGGGCGGCAGCGCTGGAGTCGCCGGCGAGTTTGGAAGTTCCAGTTGGAGCCACAGCCTCTGGAGTTTGGGAATATTGTCCTGGTTCAGCAACCGAGACCACTGTGTGGGTGTGCCCAAAGCTGGGCATTCCAAACCCTCTGGGCCATTGCCCAGCAACTGTTCCCAAGGGCCCATTGGCAGCAGCTGCCCAGGGCACAGCTGAGCCCTCAGGCTGGGAGCTGGCTGGGAAAGAAGCCTGGCAGAGGAGCTGGGAGAACTGCCCTGCAGGGACTCCTTGGCACCTCCACACCCACCTGAGGGCTCAGCTCTGCCCATGGGCCAGCAACCATTCCAAAATCCCCCCTGACTGCCAGAGTCAGATCCCCCAGGGTGGAACTCCCTGCCCTGGGGGAGGCACTGGGGGCTCCCACCCAAACCTCAGGGGACACAATCTGGGGCTTTGGGGACCTCTGGGACCACTCCTTGGATGCAGAGGAAGAGCAGCCCCTGGCCAGGAGGAGCCACCACTCTGGCCCAGACTGTGCCATCATCTGCACCAACAGCTTTGTCCCTTCCTTTGCCTTTGGACTCGAGGGAACCACATGGGGCTCAGCACAGGGGCCACCAAACCCCCCTGTGTTTGTGCCCCAGGGGGCTGGGTTAGACTGCTGGGCTTGGGGGTTAAACCCAATTTCTCTTTGTGTTGGGTTTGTTTCCCCTACTGGTTTACCTTTAAACCAGCACAAATATTCAAACTCATGTGATGCTGCAAGGAGAGCAGCTCCTTTCACTGGGTTTTTCACCCCAAATCCTCTGTCTGCTCCCACTTCCCTGCCTCAGTTTCCCCCTCACATCCCTGATGTCCATCTTTAGGCAGCCACTCAGCCCCACGGAGCCACCGACATCTCCCTGGGCTCGGGATTTTCCCTCCCAGTTTTATGATGGATCGACACTTCCCAGGAAGTGCAGCAATGAATTTTTCATGGAAACAAGGAAATCTGAGCCCCGGTTTGGTTGTTTTATTAAACATACAAGAAGGGATCCTTCAGGGAAGACACTGTGGGCAATTACGGAGCCGTGATTGGCACGGTGGATAACAGAGCTGTACAGATGTTAATACCTAATTTGCTGCAGAGCTTCGCCCCGGGGAGAACTAACCAGGAAAAGAGGCAATTTGTTTCGGTTCAGAACCCTGGGAGAGTCCACCCTGCTGGAAAAGGGAGAAGAGTTTGGATGACTCAATTAAGCAGCGTGTGTTTGACCCCAAAGGTGCCGTGAGGTCTCCAGACCTGGCGCCAAAATGAGGAGGGGAAGGGTGAACCCACCTGAGTTTTCCTCAAAAGGGATGTGCAGAGAGTTGGGCTCATTTCATCAGCATTGCTACTAATTTGTCTGCTTTCCAATTGCAAAAAGTTCATTTTAATTGAAGGGGAGGATTCCAGAGGTGGCAGATGAGGAAGAACAATCTTGGCCACTAATTAAAATTCATACCTTTCCTCTGAAAAACTTTTTCCTCCATATGAAATGCAAATGGTTACTCTGTGGGTCGTGCAAATATTCCCAAATATTCCCAGCTGCCATGGCCAAAAATAGGCTGTTTGTTAGCCAAAATGAAGGAAAATGTTTACAGCATCCAGAAATCCCCCCGAAAATCCTGCTCTCCAGAACAAAACATGAAGTTGAATCTTGCCCAGAGGTTCCACTTAAGGTGGAGTGCAGAAATTCTGGAGAGTTTTTGCAATGAGTTGGGAATGAAGAGGTTGGTGTATGAACACTAAGGGTATGACTGAGGATGATCCCAAATTCCTGTATCCCTGAAAAAGAGATGGTGGTCAAGGAGACACGAACTATGGACACCATCCCATGGAGGCAAGAGGTGATAAGAGAGAAAAAGGAGGAGAAAGACCCCCCCCCCAAAGCCCCAGCAATGCCAGGTATGCCTGGAGATAAAGCTAAACCCTCTCTCCTCCAGCTTGGAACATGGAATGATCCAATATCCACTGCCTGGCTCTGAGTGTGCAGCCACACTCAGCAGCACTTCCTGGGATATCATGATGTGCATAACAACAATTCATTGCTGCTTTTCCCCTTTCATTCTGGTGCAAAGTTCAGCTCAGTGTTTCTCACAGCTCATTTCCAGCTCTCCACTTTCCCCTTTAATCAACTTCAGGTGGGAAAAGCCCTGAGCTGGAGCTCTTTCTGTTCTTAGGGTCTAAATAATGTGAAAATTGGTGGGGTTTGCCTTAAATCCCTTGATCCTGGAGTGGTTCAGGAGTCCCAGCTTTTATTAAAAAGCGGAGTTGGTGGTTTTGGCAGGAATGAGCTTGGAAAGAGGAGGTGCAAAGGGGTTGGGGAGAGGGTGGGGAATAAAAGCAGCCACCAAAGGAGCTAGAGGTATGTAAGGACTTCTTCAAACAGCTTCATGGATCTCTCCTGACATTTCCCAGAGAGCCTGAGCTGATGTTTATTCTACTAGAAAAAGAAATGTGTGGGGAGGAACAGGATGACATGTCTGTCTGATGTTGAAATAATCCAAAGTGCCCTTTTTTAGTGTTTTAATGGGGTTTTATTCTCCTTTTGGCAGAACTGAGAAGACCTGCACACCTCCTAGAATGTAAATATCCATAGGGAATTCCTTTCTCTCCCAGGCTGCTCCAGCAGAGGCCACTCCTTACACTGATTTCCTCCCCTAGACTTGCAGGATCCGTGGGCTGCCCTTCTCCATCTTCACCCCAGTCAAGGAGCACATCAGGCTGGCAGCTGCCCTGGCACCTGTCAGTCTTGCCCAGCACCAGTGGAATGCTCCTGGAGGGTTAACTCGGGGGGATTTATGGAATTCCTGCCGGGAGCTGAGCTCTCCCGGGAGCACAAAGGCAGCTTTGCCCTCCCCCAGTGCCCGCGAGTCGTGGGCAATTTGCTTCCCATTACGGCTCTGCTGAAGTCTGGAGGCATCAGCACGGACTATTTTCCCTGCTGGATGCTGACACGGCAGACTGAGGAGTAATGAGGCTATTTTGGGATGTAGTTCCAGTAAATGCCATTGCCCAGCAGGGCCAGGCTTCCCCCTCTGCCCTGGGTGTCCCACACTCAGCCCATGGCTGGTGGAAACCCTTCTGTTTTATTGGGGTTTAGATCCTACAGGCATTTATTTTTTATTCCTGTACAATTTATGTGTGTATTTATAGCTTTATACCTTTGTATCTTCATACCTTTGTATCTTCATACCTTTGTATCTTCATACCTTAATATCTTTATGTATTTATTCTGCTCTCCCTGAGCCCATTGGCTCAGGTAAACCCAAAGCTCCTTGTGAGGGATCCTGTGGGATCTGTGCTGAAGAAGAAAACACCATCCTCCTCCTCCCTGCCTTGGCATCTCCCCCACGTGCTGTTTGACCCACAGCAGCTCCTGAGTGTCACCAGACGTTGGGCACAAATTCCCACAAACACTCAGAGATGTGTCCACCCAAAGGTGCTGGAAAATGGGGAAAACCACCTTAATGAGAAGATTTGGGGTCCGAAATCCTCACCATCCCACTGGAAATAGCTAAAGAATAAACTCAAATAAATAAAGGACCTGTTTTTTCCTTGGAGGCACGAAGGGGGCTTTGGGAGAAGGCTGGTGCTGATGGTTAAAGTGCTGGAAATTCAATTATTTGGTGTGGAATGATCTGTCCTGAGGGACTTGGCTGTGGCTCGTGGAGGGGGTGGACACACTTAGTGGTGTTCTATGAATAAGTGGTTAAATTAATGTGGAAAAAACCAGAATGGATGGTTCCTCACCATCTCCTCTTCCTCCTCTGCCCAGGTGTGTGTCACTTGCTGCTGGAGGGGAGCTCCAGCTCCTTGGGCATCTCCCAGTATGATACTGGTGTGGAGCTTTTGTCTCTCCAGAGTGGGAAAAAAAGTTGAAATCCTGATATTTCCCACAGACTTTTGGGGGGCTTCACATGGTACCTGCTCCCACATGGCCAGGACATGTTCCCATCTGGGGTGGCTGATTTTCTGATTTCTTCCTCAACACACAGGGTGGGGAAGGGCTTGGATCCCACCCTCTGCCCCAGAGCCAAGTGTTCAAATGCTGATAGAGGTATTTCATGCCCTCTGTGCCCTTAGGGGCTGGAAAAATGAGGGTTTGGGGCTGTGGCATCCTCAGTGAGTGTGGCTGTTTTTTCTGTGATCCAGAGTGGAGTTTTTAATAAGTGGAGAAGACACAAAGCCAGACTTGTTGTTGGAGGTGTGCAGAGAAAGGCTGGTGCTGTATCAACTAAGAGAAGAGCTCTCTGTGCAGGCACCTCCCAAGCCAAGGAAATGCCTTCTCCTCTCCTTTCCTCCCTTCTGAGAGCCCTGAGCTGACTGCAGCACTCAACCAGGTGTGACACACACTCCATTCTGGCTGCTAATAATTACCTGGGTTTCATTCATTTCTTTATTCCTTTTCTCTTTCCTGGGCATTAGTAGGCTCTAAAAACTGTGAGGACGTGGGATGAAATCTCTGCTGAAGGCTTCTCCCTGCTCAGATATTCCACAGAACCATCCCAGAATGTGCTGAGTTGGAAGGGAACCACAAGGATCATCGAGTCCAACCCCTGGCTCTGCACAGGACCTTCCCCAAAGAGTCACAAGATTGTCTTTTTTGTGACAACAAGTGTGGCTTTGTCACAGCTGTTCCCTCCCACAACTCTCTTCACCCCCATCTTGGAGCAGCATCCCACTGGGATGGAGCTCTGGAATGCAATTGGTGGAGACTTGCCTTGCTCAGTGGTGTGGCACGTCCTTCTGCTCCATATGGGACAACCCAAGCTGTTGATTGAATTCTGTTTTAACAAATATATCTCATTTAAAACCCAAAATGCCCCTGCCTGGGTGGTTTTCTCCCAGTAACCCACACGGGGCTGAAAGCACTGCCACAAGCTCAGGGAGCTCATACACAAAGTGGAACCTTTAAAATCAAATCAAAAATCACCCCCTGTCCCAATTTAAGCCCAAGACCTTCCCAATGCTGCTCTGGTCTGTGATGCAGGAAGGAAAAGGGTTTGTCCATCTGTTAACTGCTTATCTGTCCAGGAGTCCTGAGCTCTGAGCCACGACAGGAATTTCAATTATTCATGGAGTTATTACTGAGGACAAAGCACCTCACCCGTGCAGGCTGCTCGTGCTTTGCAGCCCGGGTTTTAGTTGGGCAAAGGCAGGTTTGGGGGCTGGTGTGTGTATTGGCAGCACTGTGGTGCATGTTGGCAGCACCCTGGGGTGCTCAGGAGCCCATGGCTGTGATGGCATGTCCTGGTTCAGCAACTGGGGCCACTGTGTGGGTGTGCCCAAAGCTGTGCATTCCAAACCCTCTGGGCCATTGCCCAGCAACTGTTCCCAAGGGCCCATTGGCAGCAGCTGCCCAGGGCACAGCTGAGCCCTCAGGCTGGGAGCTGGCTGGGAAAGAAGCCTGGCAGAGGAGCTGGGAGAACTGCCCTGCAGGGACTCCTTGGCACCTCCACACCCACCTGAGGGCTCAGCTCTGCCCATGGGCCAGCAACCATTCCAAAATCCCCCCTGACTGCCAGAGTCAGATCCCCCAGGGTGGAACTCCCTGCCCTGGGGGAGGCACTGGGGGCTCCCACCCAAACCTCAGGGGACACAATCTGGGGCTTTGGGCACTTCTGGGACCACTCCTTGGATGCAGAGGAGGAGCAGCCCCTGGCCAGGAGGAGCCACCACTCTGGCCCAGACTGTGCCATCATCTGCACCAACAGCTTTGTCCCTTCCTTTGCCTTTGGACTCGAGGGAACCACGTGGGGCTCAGCACAGGGGCCACCAAACCCCCCTGTGTTTGTGCCCCAGGGGGCTGGGTTAGACTGCTGGGCTTGGGGGTTAAACCCAATTTCTCTTTGTGCCGTTGCATTGATTGGAATCTTGTTATTAAACTGTAACTCTGACTTACAATCTCTCTTTGTGTTGGGTTTGTTTCTCCTGCAGGTTCACCTTTAAACCAGCACAGGGCTCCACCCCAGAGCAGGCAGAAGGTTTCAAGCTTCTTCTGCTCTAAATTCTCCCTGGTGTTCTAAGCCTGACCCAAATGAACAGAGAAAGTTTAATGCATTAATTGAAATAAAATTTCTGTTTCCTTTTTGGATTATCTTCCGAAATTTTAATTTCACAGGGAAGTCATTATTTCATTTGTTTTGCTAATCCTTCAGATCTGCTTGGAACGGAGGATGATCTGGAACATTATCAGAGTTTCTAATAAGATCTCATTTTCTCCTCAAGGCCAGTCAGTGAAGTCTGAACAAACAATGTGGAGCTGCTTGTTCAGCCGTGGTTTGGAGGCTCTGGGCTGGAAGCAGAGGCGTCCCAGGCTCTCCTGCTCCTCATCCCAGCAGGTCTCTTGTGCTGCACCCCAGGCTGGGGTGTGTGGCTTGTGTTTGGGTGGTCAGTGAGGCAGGAACCCCCAAAGACACCCTTGAAAAGCAGATATTTCAAACATTGAGGCAGTTCCCCAAGAGGAGCAGAAGTAGGAAAGATGCATTTTATCTGGAAGAGGAGAGGAGGAGAATGGGTGAAGCTCAGACAAGATGGTAATGGAGATGCTTGGATGGAATCTTCCGGAGAGGCTCCTGGAAGCTCCCTCCATCCTGGAAGTCAAGGAAGTTTCCAGCCTTGGCTGTGTCTTGCATCTTCCTCCACCTCCCAACCAACCACACACAAGCAGAAAACTTTGTCCTTATTCCAAAGCCAGATGGGAAAGTGCTCTCAGTTGGTGCCACGGACCATCATAGTTGGTGCCATCACAGTGGGAAGGGCAGAGGGACCTCTCCATGTACCCAGTGGCCTCATGCTCCTCCATTCCTCCTCCCAGAAATCCCAAATTTGAATGCAAGCAGAGGCCGCCAAGAGCAACAGGAAAGACAAAGGTGGACCAAGGACTGGGGCTCCTCTGCCAGGCTGGGAGAGCTTGGGGTGTTCACCTGGAGAAGAGAAGGCTCCAGGGACACCTCAGAGCCCATCCCAGTGCCTAAAGGGGCAGGAGAGCTGGAGAGGGACTTGGGAAAAGGCTCTGGAGGGACAGGACAAGGGGAATGGCTTCCTACTGCCAGAGGGCAGGGATAGATGGGATATTGGGAAGGAATTGTTCCCTGGGAGGGTGGGCAGGCCCTGGCACAGGTTGGGCAGAGAAGCTGTGGCTGCCCCATCCCTGGAAGTGCCCAAGGCCAGGCTGGATGGGGCTTGGTGCACCCTGGACTAGTGGAAGGTGTCCCTATCCATGGAAGGAGGTGGAATGAGATGAGTTTTAAGGTCCCTCCAACCCAAACGACACTGAGATTCTGGGATTCTGTGATTGCCAGACCCAGAATGGAGGTGACAGCCCTGGTGGAGCCTGGGGGTGCAGGACCATCCCTGCCGGGGTCTGCGGGGGGTTCTGTAGGACCACGGCTCCCACTAGTGGCTTCTCCTAAAAGAACCTCCTGCCGCATACCCGGAGTTTTGGATCCTGAGGCTGGGGGGATCACAGCCCCGTTTCCCCCTGCCCGAGGGGCACAGGGTGCTGCACTCAGCTGGATTCCTGCAGGAACACGGGGATCCCAGTCCACCACACCAAAACTCTGCACACTGCTCCCCAAAACGCAGTTTTGTGCCATATTTACAGCCAGAGTGATGCCTAAATCTGACAGGGCAAGACCCGACCCTTTCCTTGCCAAGATGCCCCTCATCTTCCTGGGAAAGAAATAACAGCTTGAACAGTGTCCTGGGAATGAGGGGTTTGTGGATCCTCTGGAATATAAAGCTCAGGATTTGCTGAGTTCCTCTCCCAGCTGGTTCTGTTTCCACAGGTGTTAATAAAACACTGGGAGGGAAACCTGGGGAGCTTCCACCGCCTCTTAAAGGTTAAACTGGCAGCTGGTTTTGAGAGGAATAAGCAGAAAACTCGCAGCATTTCATTGATCAGCATCAAAATAGCTGCTCCTACTTTGTACGGTACATCTCAGCTCGTTTAGCCTCCCAAATCCCCCCAAATCCATCACTTCTTAGGTAATTACTGCCCCATTACACTGCGTGTTCAGTGATCTATTTGCAATCATGAACTGAATTATCCCTCAACAGAGGAAAAAAAAAAAGAGCCCCAGTTTGGGGGAGTGGGGAGGGAAGTGAGTAAAGAGCAGGAAATAAAATCAATTCATGGCTCCATTAACACACAACCACAAAGCTCCTCACCACAGCCCAGCCATGTACCTGCAGTTCCTGGGCAGCCAAGAGAGAACCCAAGAACAATTACAGAGCAGAATTAAAATCACCTTTTTAAGCGAAACTTTCTCGAGACGATTCCCTGCGAAGATTTACTGAGGTGGGTATTGACTGTCAATGCAATAATTGATTATTAAATCACTATAAATACACCTCCCTACAAGGCTCCAGTCCAATTTCCCCCCTTGGAATAAATATTTCTCCTGGTGTTTATTTAATCCACGCCTGCCCACGTGAATTTAAATGATGTATCTTGATCCTTGATGCAAAGCTGAGCCTCGGCAATGCAACCATCCATCAGACACTTAAGTTGCTGTTAATAACCTTCCCCTGGGGGAAACTGCAGGCAAATAGTTATGAATTTAGTAAGAGGGAGCCTCAGTCTTGGGTTTAAGGAGAGGAGGTGATAAGGAGTGCCAGGAGAAGGCACAGAGCAGGGCAAGGATGGAGGGGAGCAGGGAAACTTCCTCGGTGTGTTTGGGGTTGAAATCCATCCTGAAATGGTGTTTTCCTTTGGTTTTTAAGGACAGTCAATCACAAACTTGTGGTTCCCCTCGTGGCAGGATTTGGGGAGGAAGGGGAAGGGCAGGAGATGAGCAAAGAGCCTCCAAACAGCCCAAGTTAACTCACAGCTGCTTATTGGTTCCCTCAAACCCCAAAAGTGAAGAAAATTACAACCAAAAATGAGCGTCCAAGAGGGGGAAAGCCTCAAAGGGCAACAGGGTGAATAAAAAATATAAATAAGAAAAAATTCCTTTCTCCTTTAAAGTCCCTCCCGAGAGTTTTGTTCCCAGATATGCTGGGCTATGGCTTGGAAATGCTCTTTTCATGGATCTTGGCTTCCCAAAGGGGTTAAAACCATCATGGTTTTGCCTCAAAGCCAAATGGGGAGGATTTGCACAGCCCAGGGGGGGGACAGATGATGATTCCTGAGATCCTTCCTCCCCTGGGCTTCCATGGAGGGTTTAATGGCATTACCTTCCTCCTTTGGCTGAGAGAAAAGTTTAACAAGGACAAAGCAAGCCCTGAATGAGGATCTTTGCAGGGCTGTTTGAAGGTCTCTAATGAGAGCAGGGAAAGATGGATAATTAAACACCCAGAGAATTCACAGGGAGATGAAGGACAGGGGAGGGAGGAACCTGAGGGTTCCAGAATCACTGGTGTCCATCAGACCATTAGAAATTTGGTCAAGGAGATGAAGGGGAGCAGGGAAACTTCTTTGAAGTATTTGGGATTGAAATGCATCCCAAGGCCACATTTTCCTTTGACTTTTCCAGGGATTCCAAGCTTTTACAAGGAGTTGGCCAAGTTGAGTTGACCAACAACCCAAGAAGAACATCCCCAACATCATGAGGATGCAGCCTGGGGGATTTTTCAGGCTATTTCCCCTTCTTTTCCCTCTCTTTATCAATATCTCCTCATAGGGAGCTACAAATGTTGTCCTGGAAGATCCCAAGCATCCCATGGTTGTGGAATGAAGGCTCCAGAGGGAGGAGGGGATGCTTTATTCAGATTGTTCTTCCTTTTAAAGATGTGTCTCAGGATCATCTCACCTCCATCCCACCTGCCAAGGCTCAGCCCCACACTTGGAGTAAATCCCAGCTCTGGGGCCCCTGTTTGAAAGGGGAATAATTCCCACCCTCTAAAGATTTGTTCCATTTCGCTCTCATTTGATGGACAACTTGTGCCATCCCAGGATTTCCCCTGCAAAATTTTAGGGATTTATTTGCCTGTAAAACAGTCTTATTTTGGAGGTGGACCCAGAATTCTGGGGGTTTGTTAACAGGCTGAGATTTATCCCAGGGGTTTCCATTCCCTGGATTGGCTCAGTTACAAGTTCAACAAAGATGGGAACGTCCTGGGGATGGAGCTGTGAGGGGAGAACACATTTTGTGGCCTGGAGCTGTGTCAGGGCAGGGACAGCACCCAGGGAATGGCTGGAGCTGTGCCAGGGCAGGGACAGCACCCAGGGAATGGCTGGAGCTGTGCCAGGGCAGGGACAGCACCCAGGGAATGGCTGGAGCTGTGCCAGGGCAGGAACAGCACCCAGGGAATGGCTGGAGCTGTGCCAGGGCAGGGACAGCACCCAGGGAATGGCTGGAGCTGTGCCAGGGCAGGGACAGCACCCAGAGAGTGGCTGTGCCAGGGCAGGGACAGCACCCAGGGAATGTTCAGGAGCTGTGCCAGGGCAGGGACAGCACCCAGGGAATGGCTGGAGCTGTGCCAGGGCAGGGACAGCACCCAGGGAATGGCTGGAGCTGTGCCAGGGCAGGGACAGCACCCAGGGAAGGGCTGGAGCTGTGCCAGGGCAGGGTCAGGTTGGATCTCAGGGAAAGGCTCTTCCCCCAGAGGGTGGTGGGCACTGCCCAGGCTCCCCAGGGCAGTGGGCACAGCCCCAAGGCTGCCAGAGCTGCAGGAGGGTTTGGATGATGCTCTGGGGGTGACTCTTGGGGATGGGCCTGAGCAGGGCTGAGGGTTGGACTGGATGGTCCTGGTGGGTCCCTTCTAACTCAGCATGTTCTGGGTTTCTATGACCTTCTAGGAAAGGACCCCATTTTCCCTCTGAAATGGAGCCATTTGGGATGGTCTCCTGAAGGAGCCTGTGCAAAATGAAGGATTTATGGCCAATTACATAAAATCACAGCACTCCAGTCAGCACGGGCTGGCCTGGCTGCAGCCCCTGAGTCTGGACATCCCTGTTTTCCCCTAAATACAAGGGATACTTTGGAGCCAACACCATTTGCTGTGCTCCAGGGAGCAGGGGGGTAGAAAAACAAAATAATGGCTCTGAGATGTTTTACAGACCTTAATAACTTCAGGCTCCCAACAACTCTGCAAGAAATAGGAACTGTAATTGTCCCCATTTTCAGGCAGAAGAGGAATGGATACACATGAATTAAATGAGTGGCTGAGTAAAGCCATATCAGGAGCTGTGGTAGTTCTATTACCTGATGTCTTAAAATCAAGGCTGGATCTCTTTATATCAATCATACTCTGACTCTGCCAGGAAGAAGAAGTGGCTGGGTTAAGAAAAGGCTTTTTGCTTTTCTCCTTCCTTCTCTTTCTTCAGAAACGTGTTTTTACACTGAAAAATGAGAGAAGTTCTCTTTTGTTCAAGCAGCTCCAGACAGACTTGGAGGAGATTCATCCAAATTTTCTCAAGGACATTCCCAGGGAAGGAGAGAGGGGTCAAAACTGAAGACACCAGGTTCCAAACTCTCCTTTGGGAGAACAATCTTGGGATGTTGCAAGAAGTTTGTCTTGATGGAAGACCAATAATCCTGCCCAGATCTTCAGGCATGAAGGTTTTCTCCAAACACTTTGGGACAGGGGCAGATCTGTCCTCGTTTCCCCTGATGTCCTGAGCAACACTGAGCCACAATCTCAACCCCAAAAATAAGGAGAAAAGGGGTTTGGGGATTCAGGGACACCTTTCACTAGTCCAAATTGTTCCAAACCCTGTCCAGTCTGACCTGGAACACTTCCAGGGCTGGAGCACTCAGAGCTTCTCTGGGCAACCTGTGCCAGTGCATGTGAAACACGAGGCAAACAAGCTTTTCCCAAATTGCAGAACATGGAGTAGGGAGGCTGAGAGAAATTAGAGCCTGGCACACAGATCCTGGCATTAATTAGGGATTCAGCCAACGTTGCCAAGGTTTTCTGTTTGCAAATTGCCTGCAAACAGATTGGAGAAGTCCCGGCCATATTCCTCGTTTGAAAATTTTTGCAAATTTCTGCACGGTCTGAGGATCAATTGGAGCCCAAAATGTGATTATGGAATCTCCAATTCCCAGTCCCACGACTCCCACTGACCCAGCCGTGGCCTTGTGATGTTTCTGCACCAGAAATACACAACAAAGGAGGCTGCAAGTCGATTTTAAAGCTGGGGAGGAAACAAACTAATTCAGTTGGACTTCCAAAAGGTTGAGTGTTGCTCTGAGTTTCACAAACTACCCCCAACAAAGCGACTTTTAGGAAAACTCTGAGCCTTCATTCAGCACCTTCAAGTGGTGAAGACTTCACCTCCTTCTGGCTGAGCCAGGCCTTAATTACCCTCTCTGGTTAATTTGTATCTGAACAGTTCTAATTAGCATTCAGCTCTTGTCACGCCTGTGCTGAAGATCCTTTGGCTCTCTGGAGCTTCTCCCAGCGTGGCTGTGCCCAAACACCCACAATTATCCTCCAGCTCAAGAGCAGCACTTGGATCTCACAAAGCCAGGACCCTTCATTTGCAATTTGGGCCATGGCTGGTTACAAATCCTGCCAAGGCTGGATTCAAAGCCAAGGGGACACTCAGCAAAACCTCTCTGGCCCACCATGAACTGGGAATTCTGCACTCAAGGAGGGGTTTCCACAGGATATACCGACTTGGAAGGGACCCACAAGGATCATGGAGTCCAACCCTCAGCCCTGCACAGGACCATCCCCAAGAGTCACATCCTGTGCCCCAGAGCACCATCCAAACCCTCCTGGAGCTCTGGCAACCTTGGGGCTGTGCCCACTGCCCTGGGGAGCCTGGGCAGTGCCCACCACCCTCTGGGGGAAGAGCCTTTCCCTGAGATCCAACCTGACCCTGCCCTGGCACAGCTCCAGCCATTCCCTGGGTGCTGTCCCTGCCCTGGCACAGCTCCAGCCATTCCCTGGGTGCTGTCCCTGCCCTGGCACAGCTCCAGCCATTCCCTGGGTGCTGTCCCTGCTCTGGCACAGCTCAGCCCTTCCCTGGGTGCTGTCCCTGCCCTGGCACAGCTCCAGCCATTCCCTGGGTGCTGTCCCTGCCCTGGCACAGCTCAGGCCATTCCCTGGGTGCTGTCCCTGCCCTGGCACAGCTCCAGCCATTCCCTGGGTGCTGTCCCTGCCCTGGCACAGCTCCAGCCATTCCCTGGGTGCTGTCCCTGCCCTGACACAGCTCCAGCCATTCCCTGGGTGCTGTCCCTGCCCTGGCACAGCTCCAGCCATTCCCTGGGTGCTGTCCCTGGTCTCCACAGAGCAGAGCTCAGTGCCTGCCCCTCCTCTGCCCCTGCCAAGGAAGTTGTACCTGCAATGAGGTCTCCCCTCAGTGTCCTCTTCTCCAGCTGAACCCACCAAGTGCCCTCAGTGCCCTCAGACACTTCCCTTTGCCCCTTCCCCATCTTTGACCCTCCTTTGGCCACTCTCCAATGGCTCAATACTCTTGTTATGTTGGCCCCAAACTGCCACATCATCTGAGGGTTTTGAAGTGTCCCTGACAGGGAAGATTTGAAGGAGAACTTTGTTTTCTGGGAGAACTCTCAGCAGCAAAGCTTGGCTGGCTCTGTTCAAGGTGAGTGATCACAGAAGGGTCAAGCTGCAGCTGTCTCTGGAATTAGAATAAATTATCCTCTCTCAGATGCTCCTTAATGGCTCTCAGTGCCGAACACGACACACAGCGTGGAGGTGAGCTGAGCCCTCTCCTAATGATCAGCTGATTACCTGATGAATTATGCACACAGCCAGTTTATGCAAAACAAGCCTGGTGTTATTATGAAGCCCTGACAACAGCCCAGCAGCTGGTGTGTCGCTGTCGATCATGCCTTGGCTCCTGGTTAACATGCTGACCAAGATTGTCTCCGTGCTACTTCTTGCTCTTCCATCTGCCTGCACAGATCCATTCTTGGGGTTTCTTTTTTTTCTGTCTCAGCCATCTTTTGTTACGAGCTTGTTGGAGATCTCACAGAAGATCTGTCATGCCCCACGCTGAGGGGGCAAATCAGGGGGAAAGATGAATTAAAATATGGCGTAGACTTTGGATTTAAGGCAATTAAAGACATTTGCTAAGCTCATGGTGGAGAAGTGCACAAACCTGCTGAGCTGCTCCTTCCACTGATGGATGAAGGGACTGGGGCACAAGTCCTGTGAGGAGAGGCTGAGGGAGAAGAGGAGGCTAAGGGGAGACCTCATCAGTGTCTACGACCCCCTGAAGGGATGTTGTACCCAGGTGGGGATTGGTTTCTTCTCCCAGGCAACCAATAGTAGGACAAGAGGGCACAGCTTGAGCTCTGCCAGAGGTGGTTTGGGTTGGACATCAGAAAGAAATTCTTTGCAGAGAGAGTGCTCAGGCATTGGAATGGGCTGCCCAGAGAGGGGGTGGATTCCCCATCCCTGGGGGGTTTTAAGATGAGACTGGACGTTGCACTCAGTGCCATGATCTGGTGATCACAGTGGGGTTGGACCAAGGGTTGGACTTGATGATCTCAGAGGTCTCTTCCAAACCAACTGATTCTCTGATTCTGTGGATTTCTCATCCAAATTTGCTGTGTTCCTGCTGGTTTCCCTCTCCACCCTTTGCATCTTGCTTGGGAGACTCTCCCCACACTCAAAGCTCATATCGTGCCTGTGTTGGGCTCTTCTAGTTCTTTGCACAAGGTCCAGGTCCTGTCAGAGCTTCTACATGTTGGGGCTGTCCAAATATTATTGAATATGAATATTCAAGGAAATTGGGTTTCCACCATTTCCTTGGCTCTGCTTTGTGCACAGTCTGGGTTTAAATGACATTGGAGAGTGTGGCTGATAAGGAGGGAGGAAAAGAAGTTGGAGAGGAAGGGAGGGAACACATCTGGTGCTTTGAGGAACTTGGTTTGAAGCTTGGAGCATCTTCTCTCAACTTCTCACAGGGCTGTGTACGAGGAGCCCATGGAGGAACCTACGGATGGACCACACAGAGGGGACCTCTGACACTTTGGTAACCATGTGTTTCATTTATCTGTCACCTTTGTTTACTCTCATTTGTGTACTTAACTAATTTGACTTGACACAATAAGGGCATGGCCATGAGAAGCAAAAGACATGGCTTAAATATTTCATAGAAATGGTGAAAAAAAATAAAAAAGGCACGAGAGAATAAAGTACTGGCTCCTTGGTCCTGCTCATTTTTATTAGGAGGAAAGGAGTTTGGGGGGAAATAGCCATCATTACATCAGATTATGCATGAATGCATAATAAAACTCCTAAAGATATGTGAAATATCAGTGCGTTCGCTAATGGGAATTGATTCAGCATTTTATTCATTTTTAACAAGATTTAATGACGTTTCCTTGTATGTTGCTCCCCGTGGTTCATTATTCCATTAAGTGCCATTTAATGTGGGTGATGTGTGTAGAAGGTAACAGCTTGTGAAGGGGTTTGTTTAACAAACTCCTCACCAGGGCTCCTGTGGGCTGAGGAGAAGTGACAGGTCCCACCCCGGCACGGTGGCCACCGAGGTGCCTTCGCTGGGGCCACATGAAACATAGATGGGATCAGCTGGGAGTCAACTGGTTTTGGCAGATGTGCTCCTCACTGATGGATCTGGAGAGGGACTAACAATTAACAATTTAGAGCCCAGACCTTGCAGAGCATCTTCATCTCTCATTAGCAGCGTGTGCTCCTGAAACATCTGCTGGAAGATGAGCTCGGAGTAACAGGGCAACTGAAAGATTTCCTGGTGTGCTTTGGGTTCTTCTGGTTTGCTCTTTGAGGACTTTGCAACTGGTGTTGTGGGCTCCTCTAACTCCGGGTCATCTCAAGGGCTTGGCCCTAATGTAGAGCTGTCTGAGCACCACCATCCCGACACAGGTCTGAGCACCAACATGGTCTGAGCACCACCAGCCCAACAGAGGTCTGAGCACCACCATGGTCTGAGCACCACCATCCCAACACAGGTCTGAGCACCTCCATGGTCTGAGCACCACCAGCCCAACAGAGGTCTGAGCACCACCACGGTCTGAGCACCACCATGGTCTGAGCACCACCATCCCAACACAGGTCTGAGCACCACCACGGTCTGAGCACCACCATGGTCTGAGCACCACCATCCCAACACAGGTCTGAGCACCTCCATGGTCTGAGCACCACCAGCCCAACAGAGGTCTGAGCACCACCATGGTCTGAGCACCACCATGGTCTGAGCACCACCATCCCAACACAGGTCTGAGCACCTCCATGGTCTGAGCACCACCATGGTCTGAGCACCACCATAGTCTGAGCACCACCATGGTCTGAGCACCACCATCCCAACACAGGTCTGAGCACCACCAGCCCAACACAGGTCTGAGCACCTCCATGGTCTGAGCACCACCATCCCACCAGCAGGTTGGGTCTGGCCTCATGTCATCCCTTTCACCAACTAATCAAGTTTAGTCTTCGAAGGAGTTCAGCTTGTTCTGGCCCAAATGGCTTTGCCATTTAGGCTCTTTGCTGTGTCTCCCAGCCTAAATTTAGCTGCTGCTCAATGATGGCCTTTGACCATTATTTCCTCCCTCTGTGGTTTCCTCTCTGACATATTCAGAGGGCAGCCAAGTCCCCCCTTGCTCTGTGCTGAGGTACCCAAGGAGCCCTGCCCTGCTCCTTCCCTCTCCCTTGCTCTCCCTGTCCAAGGACAATGCTGTTGCTCTTTTTGGCTGCAGTTGAGCCTTTCCCAACAGTGTTTGTTGGAAGTGCCCAGAGGGTGTCAGAGACAACCTCAGGTGGGGCAGCAGAGCAGGGATCCCTCCTCACCTCCACTGGGAATCTCTCTCCTTCTGGGCAAGCTGGAGGGAAATGCTTCAAGCACTGAGGGCAGCAAAGTGGATCTGCTGTTCTTTTCTGGCCATACCACACTGCAAGGACATGGAGGGGCTGGAGAGGGACCAGGGAAGGGAATGGAGCTGGGAAGGGGCTGGAGCAGCAGGAGCAGCTGAGGGAGTTGGAGGGGTTCAGCCTGGAGAAAAGGAGGCTCAGGGGGGACCTTCTGGCTCTGCAGGTCCCTGACAGGAGTGTGGGACCAGGTGGGGATGGGGCTCTGCTCCAGGGAACAAGGGACAGCACAAGAGGAAAAGGCCTCAAGTTGCAACATGGGAGATTCAGGTTGAATATTAGAGAAAATTTCTTCACAGAAAGTGTTGTCCAGAACTGGTTTTGCCTAAAATCGAGGGAAATAAAACTTTTGAGACAATATTAGCATAGCTAATAGTGTGGGAGTGGAGTCTCCATACTTGAAGGGATTTAAATGCCTTGTAGAAGTGGCCCTTGGGGACATGCTTGAGTGGTGGACTTGACAATTTTAGGTTAACCCCTTTCCTCAATGATCTTAGAGGCCTTTTTCAACCTAAATGATTCTATGAGTCTATACCATGAAACTTGAGCTGTACCACAGTGTGCTGGCCCACCAGACAGACCCACACCAGCCCTGGCACCTGGGCTGGGCAGGCACCAGGGCCCAAACCATCTCCTCAGTCCAGCTTCTCCAAGCCATGCTTAATTTGTCCACTTCACCTTCCTGGGTAACTTCCACAGCCCCAGAACCTGCTCAGAAAACTGTTCCTGGGCTTGGTGTTTCCCAGAGGCAAACAGAATAAAAGGAAAAGGGATGGAGGAGGGATGGAAAAGGGATGGAAAAGGGATGGATGGCTGCCCGTGGTGCATCTGCTCTGAGTTCAGCAGAATTCAGGCCATTTAAATGCAAAGGTAAATTGGAAATGCTGAATGGCTGGAGCCCTGGGGGTGCTGGAAAACCTGCCCTGGAGCTGCTTTAGATGAGTCACAGAATCCCAGAGTGTGCTGACCTGGAAGGAACCACAGGGATCATGGAGTCCAACCCTCAGCCCTGCTCAGGACCATCCCCAGGAGTCACCCCCTGTGCCCCAGAGCACCATCCAAACACTCCCGGAGCTCTGGCAGCCTTGGGGCTGTGCCCACTGCCCTGGGGAGCCTGGGCAGTGCCCACCACCCTCTGGGGGAAGAGCCTTTCCCTGAGATCCAACCTGACCCTGCCCTGGCACAGCTTCAGCCATTCCCTGGGTGCTGTCCCTGCCCTGACACAGCTCCAGCCCTTCCCTGGGTGCTGTCCCTGCCCTGGCACAGCTCCAGCCCTTCCCTGGGTGCTGTCCCTGCCCTGGCACAGCTCCAGCCATTCCCTGGGTGCTGTCCTTGGTCCCACAGAGCAGAGCTCAGTGCCTGCCCATCCTCTGCCCCTGCTGAGCAAGTTGGCCCTGCCATGAGGGTTCTGTGGCAGTGCCAGAATTTGGCTGTGCCCAGAGCTGAGCACTGGGCTCTGTGCCACCACCACCCACTCACTGGAGGTTACAAACAGTATTTAAGGGCATTGTGGACATTCCTGGCTCCTCATTCGTCTACAGACAGTGACCCACATCTTCATCCTCATCTCCCCTCCACCAGAGCTGACCTGACTCATCCTCACACAGCAAAGGCCTTGCTTTGTGTCATGAGAGAATAAGAGAAAATACTGATATAATGCAAAATAAAGACATTTTAAGAAATAAAGTGAGTCATGATTCATTATTTTAAAGCCTTTCCCACACCCTCCTGGGTAACCTGCTGGCATGAACGAGCTAGAGCCAGAGCTGGAGCCTGTCCAATAATTACAGTGATCAAGAGAATTGAAATGTTTTGCAAAGCTTGCTTGGCTTTTCTAGGTGAGCTGCAGAACACAAAGACTTGGAAGTCTCCTTGCCTTGAACAAAGATGCCATTTCATTATTCAAATGAGCAGGTCCCGTCTGGCAGTGATTACACAGCTGGGATCTGCCTCTCTCTGCGCCTTGAACTCTTCAGGGGATTCTGCTGTCTGATTCCAAGGGAAAATGGGAATAGCAGGGCAGGTGATTGCTCCTCAGGTGGGCTGTGACTGGGGATGTGATGTCTCCCTCCTGAATGCTGCCACATTCCATGCTGCTGGAATTCAGGCTGCACAAGGAGCTGGGATCTCCCTCCGGAGCTCTCAAAAATCACAGGATCGCAGAATATGCTGAGCTGGAGGGACCCACAAGGATCAGCAACTCCAACCCTCAGCCCTGCACAGGCCCATCCCCAGGAGTCACCCCCTGTGCCCCAGAGCATCATCCAAACACTCCTGCAGCTCTGGCAGCCTTGAGCTGTGCCCACTGCCCTGGGGAGCCTGGTCAGTGCCCACCACCCTCTGGGGGAAGAGCTTTTTCCTGAGATCCAACCTGTCCCTGCCCTGGCACAGCTCCAGCCATTCCCTGGGTGCTGTCCCTGCCCTGGCACAGCTCCAGCCATTCCCTGGGTGCTGTCCCTGCCCTGGCACAGCTCCAGCCATTCCCTGGGTGCTGTCCCTGCCCTGGCACAGCTCCAGCCATTCCCTGGGTGCTGTCCCTGCCCTGGCACAGCTCCAGCCATTCCCTGGGTGCTGTCCCTGCTTTGACACAGCTCCAGCCATTCTCTGGGTGCTGTCCCTGCCCTGGCACAGCTCCAGCCATTCCCTGGGTGCTGTCCCTGGTCACACAGAGCAGAGATCAAACAATGTCTGGCATGAGGTTGGCAGCGCAAAGCAAATGGGGAAACTGAGGCAGGGAGAAGTGGATCATGTTTGGAGCTGAACCAGCCACAACAGTGGATAAAGGACAGACAGACACATCAGTCTGGGCTGGGGAGGTCTGTCTGCAAGGACCAGATGGATGGTGCCAGCGCTGAGAGATAGAGTCACAGAATCATAGAATGGATTGGGTTGGAAAAGACCTCCGAGATCATCAAGTCCAACCCTTGGTCCAACTCCAGTCCCTTTACCAGATCATGGCACTCAGGGCCATGGCCAAGCTCAGCTGAAAAACCTCCAGGGATGGGGAATCCACCCCCTCTCTGGGCAGCCCATTCCAATCCCTGAGCTCTCTCTCTGCAAAGAATTTCTTTCTGCTCTCCGACTTCAATTTCCCCTGGCAGAGCTTGAGCCCATCGTGCCCCCTTGTCCTATTGCTGAGTGCCTGGGAGAAGAGACCAACCCCCACCTGGCCACAACTTCCCTTCAGGCAGTTCCAGACAGTGCTGAGGTCACCTCTGAGCCTCCTCTTCTCCAGGCTGAACACCCCCAGCTCCCTCAGCCTCTCCCCACAGCACTTGTGCTCCAGTCCCTTCTCCAGCCTCGTTGCTCTTCTCACTTGGGTTGGAAGAGACCTCAGATTATCAAACCCAACCCTTGATCCAACCCCACTGTGATTACCAGGGCACTGAGTGCCCTGGGCTGGTGATCACAGTGGGGTTGGATCAAGACCTGTTGGATTCTCCATCCCTGGAGGTGTTTCAGAGGACACTCAGTGCCACATCCAGTCCCTTCTCCAGCCTTGTTGCTCTTCTCTGGCCCTGCTCCAGCCCCTCAATCTCTTTCCTCAACTGAGGGGCCCAGAACTGAACACAACACTCAAGGTGTGGCCTCATCAAGGCAGAGTCCAGGGGAAGGGTCGCTGCCCTGGGCCTGCTGGCCATGCTAGTTTGGATCCAGGACAGGATTTGTGCCTCTGGGTCTGTCCTCCCCTCTGTTGAGCATCACAGCAGCAAGGAAAAAAATAAGGAAAAAAAAAGAAGAAAAGGAAATGTTATTTAGGAGGAAAAGCATTAAAAAAAATCACTTCTTCTCCTTAAGTAACGACAGTTGAGTCTGAATCCTGCTCATCATTTCAAACTGCTGACTCATTTACCACTTGAAATGAATTGAGGGCTGTTAAAGGTTTTATAGAAGATTTCATTAAATATGTATTGAGCCAGCTTAAGATGGAAATTGTTATAAAAGCTGGCATCAGCTCCAAGAGCCAAATGTTTCAGTTTATTACAGAGATATTTTACTCCTGTCTCTGGCCTGAGTCCTGTTGGCCCAAAGGGCAAAGCAGAGGGGCCTGGCAGGCAGAGCTGCCATGTCCCAGCCTGGGAGGGGTGTGGGGGCCCAAACCCCTGGCAGGCAGAGCTGCCATGTCCCAGCCTGGCAGGGGTGTGGGGGCCCAAACCCAAGGGCTGATGCCACCACATCCCAGAACCCCAGAGTGCCAGGATGGGTTGGATTGGAAGGGACATTGAGGACCTTCTCATTCCACCATCCACCAGGAGCGTCTGCTCCAGAAGATGGCATTGAGCTGATGGAATCATGGAATGGTTTGGGTTGTAAAGGGCCTTAGGGATCATCTCATTTCACCTCCTTCCACTAGCCCAGGTGGCTCAGAGCCCTCTCCAAGCTGAGCCAGGATGGGGGCCAGGGATGGAGAGGAGCCCCCTGTGCTGCTCCTGTTGGAACGGAGAGAGCCAAACTCTGTGTGTGACCTTGGGGGTGACGTGAAGAATGGCGTGGACATCCCTCAAACCATATTTCTAGACAAACCCTACACTTTGTGCAACTCACTCCACCAGTTCTGAGCATCTCCCTGAGCTTTGGGACCACCAGTAAATGGCTGGGTTGGGGCATGAGGCAGAGCCCAGACCTGGTTTCCCTGGAACAGCCAAACTGCCTTCCCCCTTTGCTGCACCCAACCCACCCCTGCAGGTCCCAGCTCTGAGGGCAGAGCAGTGCTGGTGTGGGAATGCACAGGTTTGTCAGGATCAGGGCAACATTCATGTTCCCCCAGGCTAAGCACAGATGTGTTTCCACTCTAACATGATCTCGACAATTAAAACAACTGCACCTGCATTTATCACATTGATGGGATGGAACATGCTTGGTTGCACCGAGGCATTTTGCAAGTATATTATTCATGGGGTCTAATACATCATAAAAGTATTTTCATCTTGCTTTATAAATGTATATGGGAAGAGAGGGGCCTTTGGAAGTGCCTGTGGAGGCATTCCCAGCACCTCTGGCATCTGCAGGCCAGGAATGTGGTGTGTGTCCATCTGCCAGGGATGGAGAGGCCACGGAGTTGGTCAGATCCAGAATATTTTATACCATTCCAAGGGAGAAATTCAGCAGGATGGAAATCTTTTGGGTTGTTCAGCAGGAGAAGAGGAGACTGAGGGGAGACCTCTCTGCAGTTACACCTTCCTTGGGAGGGGCAGAGGAGGGGCAGGTACTGAGCTCTGCTCTGTGGGACCAGGGACAGCACCCAGAGAATGGCTGGAGCTGTGCCAGGGCAGGGACAGCACCCAGGGAATGGCTGGAGCTGTGTCAGGGCAGGGACAGCACCCAGGGAATGGCTGGAGCTGTGCCAGGGCAGGGTCAGCACCCAGAGAATGGCTGGAGCTGTGCCAGGGCAGGGACAGCACCCAGGGAATGGCTGGAGCTGTGCCAGGGCAGGGACAGCACCCAGGGAATGGCTGGAGCTGTGCCAGGGCAGGGACAGCCCCCAGGGAATGGCTGGAGCTGTGCCAGGGCAGGGACAGCACCCAGGGAATGGCCTGAGCTGTGTCAGGGCAGGGACAGGACCCAGGGAATGGCTGGAGCTGTGCCAGGGCAGGGACAGAACCCAGGGAATGGCTGGAGCTGTGCCAGGGCAGGGACAGCACCCAGGGAATGGCTGGAGCTGTGCCAGGGCAGGGACAACACCCAGGGAATGGCTGGAGCTGTGCCAGGGCAGGGACAACACCCAGGGAAGGGCTGGAGCTGTGCCAGGGCAGGGACAGCACCCAGGGAATGGCTGGAGCTGTGCCAGGGCAGGGTCAGGTTGGATCTCAGGCAAAGGCTCTTCCCCCAGAGGGTGGTGGGCACTGACCAGGCTCCCCAGGGCAGTGGGCACAGCCCCAAGGCTGCCAGAGCTCCAGGAGGGTTTGGATGGTGCTCTGGGGCACAGGGGGTGACTCTTGGGGACGGGTCTGAGCAGGGCTGAGGGTTGGACTGGTTGATCCTTGTGGGTCCCTTCCAGCTCAGCATAATTTGGGATTCTGGGGCTCTGAGATGCCCCTTCAGCACGAAGCCTTAAACCTGAGCCATGTGCAGGCCATGGGGCACCTCTTGGCCTTGCAGGATATTGTAGAATCCAAGGATAGTTTGGGTTCAAAGGGACTTTTCAGGGCCATTTAGTGCAACTCCCCTGCCAGGAGTAGGGACACCTTCCACTGCATCAGAGCCACATCCAGAGGGGGTTTGGGGACACAGAGCAGGGGGTGAAGGTGCCTGTGACAGGTGCCCAGAGTGCCCTCAGTGCCTGAGCCATGAGATGCCACATCTGGAAATGTCCTGATTTCCTGCTCACATCTACTTGTTATCTGTGAAAACCCCTGGGAGAGTGGGGAAAACCCAAAGCACACACCCCCAGAGGTGAGAAAGGAGCTGGGAGAGGATTCCCTGCTGCCAAAGGCTGGCAGTGCCCCATGGAGGCAGTGGGCAGGTGTGCCAGCCCCTGTGGGAGGAGCAGGCTGTGGCAGGAGGTGCCAGCCAGCCCCGGGCACTGCACACAACCCATATGGCTCAGAGTGGTGTCTGCAGAAGGGACATGTCCCCCCAGGCTGCTCTGACACCTCCTCTCCACCTCCCACCTCCTGCCTGAAGCCAATCACTGAAACTGCAGCTCTTTAATTCGCAGCTCTTGGCCCTGGTTTTGGCTGGTGAGAAGGTCCTTGGGCTCTCTGCACCTGCTTGTGCTCCCAGCAACGATTGCAGGGCAGTGTTGGCTCAGCAGCACCTCTGAATTAATCCATTGCCCCCCAAATTAACCAAACCAGGCAGAATTATCCCAGAAAAGGTAAAGGAGGATCCCCCTCTCCCCCCTCCCCAGATCTTTGCTTTCTCCCCACAGCAAAGACCCACAATATGGGACTGGGGTCATTATCAACAGCACCCAACAATTAACAAGTCCTGAGACTTGGACTGAGACTGTTGTTTTTAAGAAGAGGAACAAAAGAAGTGGCTTCACCTTTGCTGAACCTCCTCATTTACAGCAGAGAGAGAGAAACTGAGCTGTTTGAATTTCCTTTTATTGGACTCTTTTGATTTTTCTTGGACATTTACCTGGAACATGAAATGTCCTTTCTCCTCTCCCTGTGGTCCAGTTAATGCAACAAAATATGAGACACCTTCAGCTTCTATTATAGCAGAAATAACCTTCATCTTGTGATGAGAAAAGATGATGCATTTTTTACCAGAAAGACCCAAGAATTTACAAATAGCACAATCAAAGATCCCCAAAAATGCAGCAGCAGCTCCCTGAGTGAGAGGAGCAGGGCTGAGGGCAGTTGTTGGGCTCTTTTTTGGAGGGAAATGCTCAGACATCAACCCTCCTGGATAATTTTGGCTGCTGCTTTTGCTTGTCAAGGTTGCTGAAGGGTGTTAGGAATCCATGCCAGGCTTGATGGGATCTGTAATGGCTTCAGCAGCAGCAGGACAAGAGCTTTGGAAGCTGCCAAATGTGCAGCAGCATCACAGGGCAGTGGAGGAGACCCCACCCCTGCAGGGATGGACAAACCATGGGGATGTGGCGCTTGGAGCTGAGGGGTCATGGTGGCCTTGGCAGTGCTGGGGGATTGGACTGAATGACCTTCAAGGTCTTTTCCAGGTTAAAATGATTCTGTGGTTTCATGCCCAGGGGCTGTGGCAGCAGGAGGGAATGGGAACCATCCAGAAATGAAAGCAGGGGAAGGGCAGAGCTGAGACAAAGGGGGCCCAGACCTTGTGTGATCAGAAGGGTCATTGTCCCATTAGCACTCACATCTCTGGGGCTGCACAGAGACCTTTCCTTACCAATCCCTGGAAAAATAAACCCTCAGAGCCACCCCCAGAAACCCCATTACAAGCCTGTGGTGTCTAATAACTAAAGTCTCCACCAAGGAAGGCATTGAATCATAGAATGGATTGGGTTGGAAAAGGCCTCCGAGATCATCAAGTCCAACCCTTGGGCCAACTCCAGTCCCTTTACCAGATCATGGCACTCAGTGCCAAGCTCAGGTTAAAAACCTCCAGGGATGAGGAATCCACCCCCTCTCTGGGCAGCCCATTCCAATTCCTGAGCACTCTCTCTGCAAAGAATTTTTTCCTGCTCTCCAACTTCAATTTCCCCTGGCAGAGTTTAAGCTTGGGCCATTCTCAGGCCATCAGGGGGGAGTGGAAAGCTCTGTGGCAGCTCCTGCTTCTAACAAGGTGTGGCACTAAAAAGCTTTGGTGTCTTCCCCTCCCATGTGTTCAATGCTGGGATGGCAGAGGCTGCTGAACCCATCCTGGTCCAGCCATATCTGCCCTTGCTGCCCTCTGGGAATGCCCACACCAGGAACACACTGCCAGGAGAGGGAAACACCCAGCAAGGACCCAGAGAGGCCACAGCATCTCTGACAGGTCTCATTCTTTCCTTGCAGCTTCATCTTTCTTTGCATTTCATGCTCAAGTCCAGCAGCTCTCCTTGGAAATGGGCAGAAAAGAGAAAATTTGGGGAAAAGGCAATTCTTTGCCATGAGGGGCTCAGGGGAAAAAGGAAGTTCCAGCAGATCGTGGTGCCCCTGGGAGCTGACCTGGCAGGTCTGCTGTGAGCTCAGCTCTCACTTCTAGCAAACCAGGCTTGTTGTTTTCTACATTGTTCCTGTGCCTCTTTAAAGCTGTCCTGTCTCATGAGGAGGCAGAATAAACCAAGTCATTCCTCTGGTTTTATTTCTCTTAGATCCTGGTCTTTATTTATAGCCACAGCCCAGAGCAGGAATGAGCAATGTCCTGCTCAGGGCTGTCCCTGCCCTCATCAGCTCCCAAAGTTTGCTCATGGCAGCAGCTTCTTGGAGCCCTTCCAGCCTCCAGAGAGACAATTCCCTTTCATTTGGGGGCAGAGAAGCTTTGGGTTTGCAAGGCAGAACAAACTTGACCAGCTAAAGCCAAAGGAGAGGGTGATTTCTCCTGGTTTGCTCCAGAGCTCAGGGGATTCTCTGCATCCTCCTGTGTCACTTGGGAACATGCAGGGAATTTCAAGGATTTTCCAGTTTGTTTGGGCTGAATGGCAAAGGGATGCTTGGTCAGGCTCCTGATTTCTTCTTGGGAAAGGCCCCAGTGCTGGGGGACACCAAGCAGAGGATGCAAAGCTGGGTTAATTTGATTTCTAAGCATTTAGGAATGAGGTGGATCTGTAGATCTTTCCAGGCCTTTTTTTTCCTGCAGCTTTTAGACCTAAAAATTGATTTCCTTCCTAACAAAAAGTGACAGGATGAGCTTTTGCCCTCCCTTTTGCCCTCACCACATGCCTGGGGGCGACAGAGCTTTGCAGAACATCCCAAACCTCCTGGGAATGGCAGAGCTGCATCTGGAGACCAGTTTTGAGACCCAGCCATTCCCCACCCAGGAGCTCAGGATCCTTCATAATGAAGATTAAACACCTACAAAGTTTTAGTGATGTCTTATAATTTCCTCCAGGGCACAGCAGAAGGAAAGGACCAGCACAGCTGAGCTTTGCTGAGCAAATGGTTACCTGGGGAGGCTCTTGATGCTCCAGCCAAGAACAGTTTGGACAAGCAGCTGTCAGGAGGAGTTTGGGTGGATTTGATGGTTTGGAGACAAGAGCTCAGACTACAAGCCATGCCCAGTCCCTGCCAGCTTGTACAGAGTACCAGGGGCATCACAGCAAGTGGGGACTGGGATGCACCAACTCACATGAAAGCAGCAAAGCTCCTTTAAAAACTTAGGGTGGGCATTTAGGTTGAGAATTAGGCTCAGGCCCTCAGGGTCTTGACTTTTGGGGTGTCAGGAGGGATGTGACAGGATGGTGACCCCAGGAGTGGTCACATGAGGAGGAATCTTGCTCGTGGTTCCCAGTCCCTGCCTGGGGATAGAAAAAGCTGGATAAGAGGCAGCAAGTAAATTAAGTGTATGGGAATTAATCTGAGAAAATCCAGTTTGGGGCTTATTAGTCAATTGGTATGCAAAGAGAGGCTGCTTTTAAAGCACATTTAGCCCTGAGAGGAGATTTTTGATTCATCTCCTTCAAGGTGCCAGAATGTGCCACCGAGGAAACTGCAAATATTCCCCAATAAAGGGCCAAATGGCTCAGCCATGGCCAGAATTCCCTGAGGGCAAGGGAGAAGCTCATCCCTCTGGCCCTACACTCCTGGCAGTGCTGCCAAAGTGCCAGAGACAACAATTAGTGCCAATTGCCTCGTTTACTTCCTGGGACTCTGATGGGGATTGATCCACGGGCTCAATATTGTTGTTGGGGACGGCATTTCTCATTTTAAGACATAAATCTCCTGCTCACTTATCAATGCAAGGATTTGTACAGTTAATGGGCACTGGCAGTATCTGTAATTCCATGTGCTGGGCCCGGGGACTATCTCAGGGCTCCTCTAGGAGGGGGAAAATGATTAGATTAGAAAATGCAAGAGCAACAACATTTCTCTGGTTTATTGCGAGGATGAATTGAAGTCTTGGCCCTGTTAAGCTGATAACGAACCCGACTGCAGCAGGGCCAGGGCTTGCATGGAAATATCTGCTGGAGTAACCAGGGCAGGTCCAGCTTCCTCAGCAGGGGCAGAGGAGGGGCAGGCACTGAGCTCTGCTCTGTGGGACCAGGGACAGCACCCAGGGCATGGCTGGAGCTGTGCCAGGGCAGGGACAGCACCCAGGGAATGGCCGGAGATGTGCCAGGGCAGGGACAGCACCCAGGGAATGGCTGGAGCTGTACCAGGGCAGGGTCAGCACCCAGGGGATGGCCGGAGCTGTGCCAGGGCAGGGACAGCACCCAGGGAATGGCTGGAGCTGTGCCAGGGCAGGGACAGAAACCAGGGAATGGCTGGAGCTGTGCCAGGGCAGGGACAGCAGCCAGGGAAGGGCTGGAGCTGTGCCAGGGCAGGGACAGCACCCAGGGAATGGCTGGAGCTGTGCCAGGGCAGGGACAGCACCCAGGGAATGGCTGGAGCTGTGCCAGGGCAGGAACAGCACCCAGGGAATGGCTGGAGCTGTGCCAGGGCAGGGTCAGGTTGGATCTCAGGGAAAGGTTCTTCCCCCAGAGGGTGGTGGGCACTGACCAGGCTCCCCAGGGCAGTGGGCACAGCCCCAAGGCTGCCAGAGCTCCAGGAGGGTTTGGATGATGCTCTGGGGCACAGGGGGTGACTCTTGGGGACGGGTCTGAGCAGCGCTGAGAGTTGGACTGGTTGGTCCTTGTGGGTCCCTTCCAGCTCAGCATAATTTGGGATTCTGTGGCTCTGTGATGCCCCTTCAGCACGAAGCCTTAAACCTGAGCCATGTGCAGGCCATGGGGCACTTCTTGGCCTTGAAGGATATTGTAGAATCCAAGGATAGTTTGGGTTCAAAGGGACCTTCCTGGGTCATTTAGTCCAACTCCCCTGCCAGGAGTAGGGACACCTTCCACTGTATCAGAGCCACATCCACAGGGGGTTTGGGGACACAGAGCTGGGGATGAAGGTGCCTGTGACAGGTGCCCAGAGTGCTCTGGGGCACAGGGGGTGACTCTTGGGGATGGACCTGTGCAGGGCTGAGGGTTGGACTCGCTGATCCTTGTGGGTCCCTTCTAGCTCAGCATAATTTGTCATTCTCTGATGGTTTGGGGTCCTTGATTTTTACAGGATAGGGAAGTCAAGATCTCTGGGATGAGCAACCTCAGCCTGTGGGAGAATAGTCTGAGATCCACCAAGTTCTTCGTGGTGCAAATGAGAGGAGTTTTAAACACCAGGATGGGAATTGCTCTCTCTGCCTTGACACTGTTCTGTGAGAGGCTTTTACTGCTCAGCTCTTCCAGGCACCTCTTCCTGCACACCTTAAATCCTTTTCCCTGCAGCATCCAGCCCCTGCACCGACCAAATGCAGCTCTGGTTGTTCCCTGGGGCAGCTCCCAAACCCGTGCCCATCACGGTGGCGGCGCAGGAGCAGCTCTGCCAACTCCTCCTGCTTTCAAGAGCACTTGGAAGTCTCTGCAGCTCGGGGAGGAGGCTCGTTTGGCAGCAAAGGCAGACAACAAAGCAACTGCTGCCCATCTGTTCCTCTGCTCAGCCCTGGACTGAAATCGTGTCCCCTGGACACGGCGATGCCCAGAGCCCCTCCAGCCCCGGGGAACTGAAATGAGGACTCTCAGCTCTGTGCTCTCCTCCTGTGGCCCAGCAGGGGCGTTGGAGGACTTTCCCCATGTGCTGTTGGCAGGATGTCCATCTCCCTGCTGCTTCCCACCAAATCTGGGAGCCGGTTTGGGTGATTTCAGACAAAACCTGGTGATGGTCTTGAAGGTTCTTTGTGTGCCATGGCAGTTTCCCTGCCATGGGCATCCTGCCAACACCGTGGAAGGGCTCCCATGAATCAGGAAATCATGGAATGGTTTGGGTGGGAAGGGACCTTAAACTCATCCCATTGTGCCCCCTTCCATGGGCAGGGACACCTCCCACCAGCCCAGGGTGCTCCAATGCCTGTCCAGCCTGACCTTGGACCCTTCCAGGGATGGGGCAGCCACAGCTTCTCTGGGCACCTGTGCCAAATACCACCAGGGATCAGAAAACAAGGACATTTTGATGCTCTTTGGAGCCACATCTCCAAATCTCTGATCCAAAGTGCTGCATTTCATGGCAGCAAAGGGAATAAAATCCACTGGGATAAAATCCAGGTCTGGTTTGCTCAATGGTTGTTGGTGCAAAAGGTGAACCAGCAAGACCTGAATGGGACAGGAATCCTCTTCCTAATTCCCTCACTGACAAACTGGAGATGGTGTGAAGGATTTTAGTGTGTGCAGACCTCCTGCATTGCCCCCAGAGGCACCAAGAACCATTCTGGGTAGGAACCACCTTCCTTTTTCCCCTGAGGGAGGTAAAACCAGACATCCTTTAGAAGAGGAGTGCTGTGGGCGGCTCATCCCGAGGGAATGCAGGACCAAGTTTGGGGTGCAAAGAGATTAAACTCCCCAAATTCACCAAACCCTCTTGTCACAGATGCAAATTTCACAGAGGCAAAAATAAATGCTCAGAATTCTTGTGTCTGGCAGGTTATATTTGTCTGATAATCTTCAAAACACCCAAACTGAGGCTTCTCCTCCTGGTCTGTGGATCAGAGGGGGGGTTTGGCAGGGTTGGTCCCCACTGGGGTGACCCCCAAATCCTGCCCATCCCAGAGCATCCTGCCCAAACCACACGTGCAGGGGGACAAGGACACAGGAAAACTAATTTCTTTCTTCCCATTCAGGCTCTTGTTTTGACTTGAGTTTTGCAAAGCCTCTGCTAAGGCAGGGAATAAAGAGCCACCATTCCTGATAAGCTGGTTCAAAGGAGAGGCATGAAATTCGGATGGATGTGGAGCCAAACCAGCCCAGGCTCAGCTCAAAAATAGCAAATGAATGCAATATAGATTTCATTTAGATTGAAGGATTTGTTTAGTGTGCATATTAGAAAACAGTGCTGTTATTAATTCCTTCCCTTTTGGGATCCCTGCCTGTTTGTTGGGGTGGGTTTTGAAGCACACAATTTCAAAGGCAATTGAATCCTGGGGGAAGGTGTTGGCTTGACAGGTTTTAAGCTCAAATTCCTTCATTTACATGCAAAGATAGCACTAGATTGGGAAGGGTAAACTTTCCATCTGCTCTAATAGGCCTGGGTTGGGAATACAGGCAAGGAAAAGTACAGCTGTGGGTCTTCGAATTTTAGTAGGGGCTGCAAGCACCACCAAAGTCACTGTATTTGGAGTTTTCCTAAAATAAAACAGCACCTGGACTCAGGTGAATGGGAATAAATCTCCTGCATAATTTGATTGCCATTTTCTGGGAGTTTTTGTGACTCACATGCACAAAACCCAGCCTGAAAGGGGATTGAATTCCAATAAAGGGACTAAAAGGGGGTTTCTTGTGCCTGTCAGGGCAGGATTTTATACCCCCAGGGTGGGCAATGCTCCTTTAGCCTGTGATGGGGCACCGTGGGCTCTGCAGGAGTTGGATGGAGCCCAGCCCAGCTCAGCTCACCTCATGTAGGTCATGGAACCAGCAGCAGATGGGCACGTCATGGAGATGGACTCTAATTCCATCAGCACCTCAATCCAGGCCCTCCTGCACAGTGTGGGAGGGGACACTGAGGCTCTGGTGGGGACTTGAGCAAGAGGTGGCAAAAATAAACACCTTCTTCCATTAACTTTTAAAGGTTTCCAGAACCCTGAGTGCGACTCACCGAGGGCTGATCCAAGGGATTGCAAACTGGGGAAAAAGGGGGTGACTGAACTGTGATTTTTATCCTTACTCTTGGCAGGAGGTTGGAATAAAATGTGCTTTCAGGTCCCTTCCAACCCAACCTTTCCATGATTTTATGATTTGTCAGCTTTTATTTAATCAAAAAATGCGACTTTTAACGTAGAGTTAAAAATGCATTTCAGAAGATGCTCAAATGAAATATTTCCAGGTGATTACTTTGAGACTCCTCCCTCCACCCCCCATAGCAAAGTCAAGCAGAAAGCAGATGATATTTGGAGATTTATGGCATCTCTTCCCTTATCTCCTGCTTTTTGGAGTCCTTGGAGCTTCTCTGCACTGCAAGGAGGGCAAACCAGCCCTGCCCAAAGCTCAGAGGAGACTTTCAGAGACAGAAAATCCCCTTTAAGGGCCTGTTTTTCTGAATTTGACCATGCACTGACCTTCTCGTGGCCTCTTGTGCGAGCTGAGGTCACCAAGCTCAGAGTTGCCTCTGGGTTTGGAAAGGCAAGAAAGGCCACAGACCTATTCCTTGTTCCCTCCTCTCCCCCTTCCCATTGGTCTCCTCACTTTGCACAGCAAGGAAGAGCTTTGGATATAAATAAACACAACCCCCCCGGGGGCTCCATCACTGACAGTTTCAGTGCAGAGAAGCTCCCAAAGTTCAGAGTTTAATGCAAAAGTCTGAAGTGACCACAATTTATTCCAAATTGCTTCGCTTGATCTGCGACCTCGGGAAATTATCTCCGGAGGAGACCTGGATCGGTAGCAGGAGTGGAGAGGAGGCCCAGGGAGCACGGATGGGAGCCAGCTCCCTGCCAGAGAGGTGGCTGCTGCCAAGGACAAGCTTCAGGCAGCAGCTGGGATTTAAAAGAGCCTTGGAGAGGTTCTCTTTGCTGTGGAGAGCTCGGGGATTTGAAGCCCATGTGAGCGAGGAACATGGAGCATCCCAGGGGAGCCTGGAGGGGAACAGCAGGGACTGGGCTCCTGAGGCCACGCTGCCCCCAGGGCTGACTTTGCCAGGCAGATGGGTGCCAGGGGATGGGAGGGTTTGGATTGACCTCCCTGGCTCGCTGCCCAGGGGGCTCTGCAGCTGAACCCCCCCTGGCTGCTCCAGGCGCCCAAGCAAAGCAGCTGCCGCCAGCACTGGGAATGGCCAAGAGTGTCTGAGAATTCACAGCTCAGCCCAGCCCCAAAGGAGGTTTTGTGAGCATTGCCTGGGCAAAAACCCATAATAACAGCCATGTGGATTGGAATTCCCAGAGGGAAAGCAAACTGGCTCCCCACAGACACACTGGAATGGTCCTGTGCTGAGTTGTGATGCTGAGAACCCACAGCCCGATGCCCTGAGCAGGGTCAGCTTTTATTCTTGTGCCTTTAAGTTCACTCTTGGTTTTTGCTAATTGAGTTCTGGAGGGGGTAAAGGCTGCTCTGACCCCAGCTGTGTCTCCAAGGAGAAATCCTCCATTCTGGAGGGGGTAAAGGCTGCTCTGACCTCAGCTGTGTCTCCAAGGAGAAATCCTCCATTCTGGAGGGGGTAAAGGCTGCTCTGACCTCAGCTGTGTCTCCAAGGAGAAATCCTCCATTCTGGAGGGGGTAAAGGCTGCTCTGACCTCAGCTGTGTCTCCAAGGAGAAATCCTCCATTCTGGAGGGGGTAAAGGCTGCTCTGACCCCAGCTGTGTCTCCAAGGAGAAATCCTCTGTCTCTGGGCTGGGCTCTGTGATCTGTGCCTGGTCCCTTTGCCTGGACTCAGGGCAGCCCTTTTGCTTCTGCTAAATAATCCAAACAGACTTCAACCCCCCAGCCCTTCCAGCAGCAATATTTAGGATTCCTGTGAGTGCTGGGGAATGTTGGAAACTGCAGCTTCTTTGAGGCTGAATCAATTGACACAAAAGCACTGATTTCACCAAGCTCCCACAACCCTCCTGGGTCAATACCAGCAAATGAGATACTCAACTGAAAGCTGTGAATGGTTTGTGGAGAATCTACAAGTCCTGGCTTTGTGACAGGGATTGAAAACTGGAGTTTCCAGAAACCTGACTCTCATTCTTGGCCATTTCTCATAACAAACCCTTCTCTAATCATATTGATGGGACAATGACATTGCCAGGAACTGCTCGTGGCTGGGGAGCACATCCCTCTGATCCTAATGATGCTCTGGGACCAATGAGCCTCCACCAGCTGAGATCAGAAGGCAGGTGATTGAAATCCTGGTTATTTCAGGTGGGATTTGAGGGAGATAAAGCCTCCTGTTTATCCAGAGCCACCAGTAGGGGTGGCATTCCCAGCTGAGAGCTTTGTTCTCGTTAATTGTGGCACTCACATTATTAAGTTCATTTTAGGGATTAAGAGAGTCCAAAGAGGAACTGGCAACTCCTCACACCTTCCAAACCCTCTGCAACCTCCCTGCAGTAACACCCTGGTGCAGGAGAGCACTGGAGTGCTGAGACTGAGCTGGGAATGATGATCCAGCTCTGGAAAAGTAGGGAAGGGAGACTGAGGTGGCAGTGGGAGCCCAATTACATGGAGTCCTTCCTCCCACCTGCATCCCTGCTAGAGTTGGATGTCCAAGAGTGGGGATGCTTCAAGGCACATGGTGTGAGTTTTGGGGTTGTCCTGAGCACAGTCAGGAGTTGGACTCGATGCTCCCTGTGGGTCCTTTCCAATTTCTGTGATTCCAATATACTCATTAAAGTTATTTCCAGAGCCAAAGGAGCAGCACCACATCGGGGTTACTTTGTGGCTAAAGGTCCCTTTGGCTTTTTATTGCCCAGATGAACATCATCCTTAAGGCATGACAGGAAGTTCGACTTGAGCCAACAGTGTGCCCAGGTGTGCCCAGGTGTGCCCAGGTGTGCCCAGGTGGCCAAGAAGGCCAATGGGATCCTGGCCTGGATCAAAACCAGCGTGGCCAGCAGGCCCAGGGCAGTGACCCTTCCCCTGGACTCAGCACTGGGGAGGCCACACCTTGAGTGTTGTGTTCAGTTCTGGGCCCCTCAGTTGAGGAAAGAGATTGAGGGGCTGGAGCGGGGCCAGAGAAGAGCAATGAGGCTGGAGAAGGGACTGGATGTGGCACTGAGTGTCCTCTGAAACACCTCCAGGGACAGAGAATCCAACATGTCTTGATCCAACCCCACTGTGATTACCAGCCCAGGGCACTGAGTGGGGTTGGATCAAGGGTTGGATTTGATAATCTGAGGTCTCTTCCAACCCAAGTGAGAAGAGCAACAAGGCTGGAGAAGGGACTGGAGCACAAGTGCTGTGGGGAGAGGCTAAGGGAGCTGGGGGTGTTCAGGCTGGAGAAGAGGAGGCTCAGAGGTGACCTCAGCACTGTCTGGAACTCCCTGAAGGGAAGTTGTGGCCAGGTGGGGGTTGGTCTCTTCTCCCAGGCACTCAGCAATAGGACAAGGGGGCACGATGGGCTCAAGCTCTGCCAGGGGAAATTGAAGTTGGAGAGCAGAAAGAAATTCTTTGCAGAGAGAGTGCTCAGGGATTGGAATGGGCTGCCCAGAGAGGGGGTGGATTCCCCATCCCTGGAGGTTTTTCAGCTGAGCTTGGCCGTGGCACTGAGTGCCATGATCTGGTAAAGGGACTGGAGTTGGACCAAGGGTTGGACTTGATGATCTGGGAGGTCTTTTCCAACCCAATCCATTCTATGATTCAAAACTACACAGCCAGAAGCTGTGCTGGCCAAGGGCTGCCCTCTCTCAGGAGGAGATCTCTGGGAGGGAATCTACAGCCCCTCACTGACCCTGAAGGATGAAAAACCAAGAGGGTCATGGAATCACTTAGATTGGAAAAGTTGTCTAAGATCATCAACTCAAAGTGTTAACCCAGCACTGCCAAACCCACCTCTAATGCACGTCCCCAAGTGCCACATCCACACATCTTTCAAATCCTTCCAGAGATGGTGACTCCTCCTGGGCTGCTGTGCCAGGGCTTGGAGTTCCTAAAATCCCACTTTTCAGAAGATCCCCCCTTGCATCTCACCAGCTCCTTGCACCTTGAGAAAGCACCAAGAGCCCTTCAGATCCCTCCCCAAGCCATCAGAAATCCCGAATTCCTCCCTCTGCTCCCTGTGCTTTGGCACTGGGCAGGATCTTGGATCCTCCCGAGGAGGGAGATGCTGGTGCCATTCCCTGGAGCCACATCTCGCTCTGTGGGAAGCCCATTGTTAAAGGTTCAGACACAGGCAGGTGGTGTTGGGAGGAGCCCCGTCAGAGGATTTTTCTCACCTTACCAACACAAAGGTTTGGGTTTGGAGTGCCAGGACTGAGGACAAGAGATGGCTGATGACTGACTCTCAGGTTCCAGCTGAATGGTGGGGTGGAGGTGAGAAAACAGAACCCCAGCGCCTGGGGGTGGGGAGAGGCTTTTCTCTCTTTGTCCCTGTGTGCTGGCTGGACTTTTTTGGGGGGGTTTCTTTGGAGCTCCCTCCATCTCTGGGCACCCTGAGCTTCAAGGGGGGGTTCACAGTTGCCTTTGGGATACACTGTAGACCTTTTCTTCCTGGGGACCGACTGAGGTGGTGATGTCGTGAGAGAACCCAAAACCAGGACTCCGAGCCAAGTTAATGTGGGATAGGATAAAAAGGTACTGGGCAGGGCACGTCTCCAGGATGGAGGATCACCCACCCACTGCCCAGGGCACGTCTCCAGGATGAAGGATCACTCACCGCCCAGGGCACGTCTCCAGGATGGAGGATCACTCACCGCCCAGGGCACGTCTCCAGGATGGAGGATCACCCACTGCCTCGCAAAGATTGTGCTCTATGGTGAACTCGCCACCAGCTGCCACAAGAGAGGAGCCCCAAAGAAGAGATACAAGGACTCCCTGAAACAACAGCTCAGCCTTGGCCATATTGACTGCCCCAATGGTCCACTCTGGCCTCCAATCGGGACTCATGGAGACACACCATTCCCGACGCTGCTGCTTCCTTTGAGAATGCACAGAGGGTCAGTCTGGAGGAGAAAAGACACCGCAGACAGAACCGTTCCTGGCCAATGTCACCCAGGGAGACGTTCCCCTGTGCCTTCTGTGACCGGCCCTGCCTATCCCGTATCGGCCTTTTCAGCCACCAGCAGCTCACACCAAGCGTGGGTAGTGCCCTTCCCAAATCTTCGTTCGTGAAGCCTGGTCATGATGATGATGATGATGATGATGATGATGACATTCTTTAATGTCCAGGCTTAGGGCTTTTAGGAACACATGATGACATCTCCCCCAAACACTGATTTCCATGGTTTTTATAATATTTCCCACCCAATCCCCAATTCACACATCTCTTAGTCCAGGCCCTGGTTACACCTCCTCAAGATTTGAGTCTGGGGTTGCTGGGAACCTCTGGTTTCTGGAGTTCTGAGTCCCAAGGTTGCTGGTTTATGTTTATGTTTTGCTCTGCAGGCCTTCTGATAGTTTTCAGCATTCTACCTTGAAGAGAGTCTAAACAACCAAGAGAATTTGAGCTCCCTGTTCTGTGACAGGGGTAGTGATAGAAAGACATTAAACTTCAGCTAGAAATGACCCACTAAGAATCTACAGCTGCTGCTCCTGTGTTCCTAAAATCTACAAAATGTGAAAATCAAAAATAAAAACCCCTTCGGTATCAATGGCAAGGAGATTCCTGGGAATTATCACCACCCCTCCACTCCCAGCCTTTCCTTCTTCTTTTGGAACAAAGGACAAGGAGAGAGAGAGAGCTCAGTGAGTGTCCACCCCTTGTCTCTGCCTCGCTGGGAAAAGACTGAGAGTTCCCCTCACAGCCAGCCCAGGTGTGACACTGACCCTGTCCATAAATGGAACTGCTCCAGGAGGGACCCACAGTCTGGGGGTTGTTCTCTTTTGGTTTTATGTTTGGTGCTGGGGGAGTGGTTTGCTCTGCTCTGTTTGCAGTTATATCTATAGAGAGATAGAGAGATAGAGAGATAGAGATAGATAGAGAGATAGATAGAGAGATAGATATAGATAGACAGACAGATAGATAGACAGACAGATAAATGATAGATAGATAGCTAGATAGATAGCTAGATAGATAGATAGATAGATAGATAGATAGATAGATAGATAGATAGATAGAATTTGAGCTCCCTGTTCTGTGACAGGGGTAGTGATAGAAAGACATTAAACTTCAGCTAGAAATAACCCACTAAAAATCTACAGCTGCTGCTCCTGTGTTCCTAAAATCTTACAAAATGTGAAAATCTACAATAAAAAGCCCCTTTGGTATCAATGGCAAGGAGATTCCTGGGAATTATCACCATTCCTCCACTCCCAGCCTTTCCTTATTCATTTGGAACAAAGGACAAGGAGAGAGAGAGAGAGCTCAGTGAGTGTCCACCCCTTGTCTCTGCCTCGCTGGGAAAAGACTGAGAGTTCCCCTCACAGCCAGCCCAGGTGTGACACTGACCCTGTCCATAAATAGAACTGCTCCAGGAGGGACCCACAGTTTGGGGGTTGTTCTCTTTTGGTTTTATGTTTGGTGCTGGGGGAGTGGTTTGCTCTGCTCTGTTTGCAGTTATATCTATATCTACATATATACTGATGGCAAAGGGGTTTTCTGATTTTTCACAGGAGGATCTCACATGGGTGACATCCATCAGGTAGACTTAGGTACGTCCTTAGGAGACCTCTCAGAGTGGGAGTGTTACCACCATCAGTGTGTAAAAGAATAGAAAGACACTTAACAGGAGGCCTTTCACTACAAGAATCTGCCAGGCCATGCCAGCATGGTTGGAGTGACCTCCTCTGGTGCCTCTCAGGTATTTGCTAAAAGGGGTAAAAACCATTCTTTCTATTGTTTACCTTATGCCTGAGTCCTCTGTTCCCAAACAAACACCTTGTTTATATCAACAAGGTACTCTTGGCTGCCTTCCCGGTGATTGTTTTGAAAATCCCCCTTCAGTTGGCAGCTCTCCTGGACACTGTTCTCTAAACAGAGAACTATTTACAAAACAATCCAAGGTCAATCTCGGTGGAACCTCCAATAATGTCGCAGGTCTGGCTTAGCTGTTGCCAACCCTGGACTGGCCCCTCTTCCCCCTCCCAGAACCTTCCCAGCAAAGGAAAGAAAAAAAACTACAGAGAAGGAACGTACTCTAAAGGAAGTGAACTGAATAAAAAGAATAAATTGTATTTTCTAACATTTACTAACCACACTGTATACACAGTACGTGGGATCCCACCCCCAGGGGAAGGAGAAGGGAGAAAAGGGGATTGATTAGCCAGAAAATAGGGAAGACACCAACCCAACCCAAAGAAACCGAACGAATCAAAACAAACACAACTGAAAACCTCAAGGAAGGGGAACAAGAATGAAACAATCTCACCCAGGACAGGAGAACCACCAGGGACTGGAGGGACCAGACTCCAACCACCTCCCACCAGCTCCTCGACCAAGAGAGAAGAGCCCAAAACCGCCCCCCCCCCCTTCCCCCGCTACGTGGAAGACCCGTGTGGAACACTTGTAACTTCCTTAGATAATGGCTACTGAGGAAGCCATGGGGCAAACCAGTACAGGAGATTTTAGAAGTATTTGTAGCTGTAGCAAGGTAGACTTTTAGTGTGCTGGTATTCTGGCAGCCTAAGTTCATTGTTTATATATCCTATCCCCTACCACAGATCAGGAGCTCAAATTCTTTTAGCTATTGAGGCTCTCTTCAAGGCAGAGGAATTGAAGTCTTGGCCCCGTTAAGCTGATAACAAACTCAACTTCAGCAGGGCCAGGACTTGCATGGAAATATCTGCAGGAGTAACCAGGGCAGGTCCAGCTTCCTCAGCAGGGGCAGAGGAGAGGCAAGCACTGACCTCTGCTCTGTGGGACCAGGAACAGCACCCATGGAATGGCTGGAGCTGTGTCAGGGCAGGGACAGCACCCAGGGAATGGCTGGAGCTGTGCCAGGGCTGGGACAGCACCCAGGGAATGGCTGGAGCTGTGCCAGGGCAGGGACAGCACCCAAGGAATGGCTGGAGCTGTGCCAGGGACAGCACCCAGAGAATGGCTGGAGCTGCGCCAGGGCAGGGACAGCACCCAGGGAATGGCTGGAGCTGTGCCAGGGCAGGGACAGCACCCAGGGAATGGCTGGAGCTGTGCCAGGGCAGGGACAGCACCCAGGGAATGGCTGGAGCTGCGCCAGGGCTCCCCAACAGACAGAGAGGAGGGAGGGAACGTCAAGGCAGAAAAGCTGAAGACTATCAGAAAGGCCTGAAGAACAAGACCAAACATAAGCCAACAACCTTGAGCCTAAGAACACTGGAAGAACTCCAAAGCCAGAGGAAGAGGAGAGCTCATGAGAACAGAGGGTCCCACAACCCCACCCCAGATCCTGGGGGTTGGAACGGAGGTGGGACTGAGGCTGGACTGAGAAATGTGTAACGTAATGACTGGGTGAACAATATTATAAAACCCATGGAAATCGGTGTTCAGGAGGACACAGAGATGTCATCATGTGTTCCTAAAAGCCCTAAGCCTGGACATTAAAGAATTCACAGAGTTTCACAGACTATTCTGAGCTGGAAGGGACCCCCAAGGACCATCGAGTCCAACTCTTCAGTCAATGGCCCACACAGGGGATTGAACCCATGACCTTGGCATTGTTACAACCAAGTTTTAACCAACTGAGCTCATAGAAGGGCCTTTTTGTCTTATCCCACATTAACTTGGCTCAGAGTCCTGTTTTTGGGGGCACTCACAGCATCATATATATATAGTAGTTAAGAACAGTTATCCTTTTTATATCCATTTTCTATTAAAGTTCCTTTTTCTCAAATTTAATAAGGAGTGACGTGATTATTGAGGAGGAATCCTCTCCTCTGGTTTTTTTTTTGATTTTTCCCTCAAACTAAGACACCCCTCCCGACTCCAGCACTGCTCCTCCTGCTGCCCACGCTCCCTCCCAGCACAGGAATCGCTGCCTGGCCCGGGTTTGGTACAAAAGGGTGCACAAATAAAGCAGCTTTTTCCCTGCTGGAGCTCAGCTTTATTCCCACAGTAAGGCTTCCTCAAGCACATGTCCTGGGGTGCTCAGGGTGGTGCTGACAGAGGGGAGGGCATTAACTCAGTCACCTGTGGGCTCTCTCTAATTAGACTTAAATGAAGCTGTTTGCTGAGGAAATGCCTTTTCCAGCGTTAGGAGAACAACACCAGATGCAGAGTAACACCCCAGCTCGGAGCAGCAAAGATTAGTGTTGTGACTGAACTATATCCTGCTCTGGTAAGGGGGTTCTTTTTCCCCAGCACAGGGTTTGGGTGAGGAAATCAGCAGCGGGAGGTGGAGGTTCATTAGCTAATGAGAGGGAAGGGAGAGGCGGCTCCAGCAGCCCCGGCATCGTCGGGAGGGCTCGGGCAGAGAGGGGGCACAGCCAGGGATGGCACTGCCATCAAAATGCAAAGCTGCAAAGTTACTCCATGAATTTCTGCCACGAGTTGGGATGAGAGCGAGCAGAAAACGAGGAATAAAGGGAATTGGGAGGGCCCGAGCGCTGCCAGCCCCGTGCCAGGGCTCCCAAACAGGCAGAGAGGAGGGAGGGAGCGCCAAGGGCAAAGCTGCCAGCTGCTCATTGCCAAGGCAATTCCCTTTATTGGCCATTGGCTCCCTTATCTGGGCCGAGGGGCCCTCCCCGATGGGTGATAACGGCAGCTTTGTAGGGCAGTGCAAAGAATAATTCTCCATTTGCCAGCTGACCTGGAATACCAAGGGAGAAAGGGGGAAAAAAGATTATTGATCTAAAATAGCCCTCTTTTGGTCTATTTTATAACAGTTGGAAGGAGACAAAAAAATACCCAAGTGCTCCCAGTGCAGTGAATGGCAAGGGAGGAGGATTTATTATCCCACTTCATGCCTTTTGGAACCAGTGCAGGTGTTTTGCAAATGAAACACCTTCCCCAAATGAGCAGAACTAAAGGTTTTAAAAACACAAAGGAAGCTCTGGCTTTTCCCAGCTGATGAATGTTTGTTTTAGGCATCACTCATCACTTTTAGAGGGCAGGGAAAACTTCGAGGGACCTTTTTCTGCACGACTCTTGTTGGATGCAGTTTTAAAAGAGTTAATTTTCACCTTCCCCTTTCAAACTCCAGTTCATTTAATTTAATAGAGGCAAAAGGGAAGAGAGTGACATGTTATTGAGTTTACATGACAGTCTGAAGACATTACAATGATGGTATTATGTGCATTGGAGTGTCCTCATCATCCAAACTCCCACACGCAGGCAGGAACAGAAGAAATTCTTCACTCAGCCCTTAGCACTGCTTGTCATAACGAGGATGGTTAATTAAAATGACCTTTTTTATTTTAAAGGGAAAACCCAGAAGATCTCATCTCTCCTGCATCTGTTTGTAAAGAAATGAAATGAAACACAAAATACACCAACCAATGGAGACGACAAAGAATATTCAAGAGCCCTTTTTTTCCTCCCCACACCAAAGGCCAGAGGAAAACAAGTGTGAAAAGAAAGTCTCTGGTAAATAAAGTGTCTCTGCACTAAATAAAAAAAGGAAATATCAAGTGCAGTCTCAAGTCCAACAGCCTCAGATGTGATCACAGCAAGAAGCCTTGAGGGAGACCCTCAGAGTGTGTGATCCCAGCCCTAATGAGGGGCTGCAAAGAGGAGCTGAGAGCAGCCTGATCAATACAACAGCCTCGTGGGGAAACCTTCCAAAGGAGGGGCCCTGGAGAGGACACACCAGCTGCAGCCTCTGGACAATCCCACTCCATCCAAGGAGCCTGAGCAGGGGAGGGAACAAAGGGGGGATTTCTGGAGTCATCCCTGACTCTGGGATCTGTCCCAGTCATCCCTCACTTTGGGATCTTTCCCAGCCATCCCTGACTCTGGGATCTTTCCCAGCCATCCCTGACTTTGGGGTCTTTCCCAGCCATTCCTGACTTTGGGATCTTTCCCAGCCATCCCTGACTCTGGGATCTTTCCCAGCCATCCCTGACTCTGGGATCTTTCCCAGCCATTCCTGACTTTGGGATCTTTCCCAGCCATTCCTGATTCCAGGATCTTTCCCAGTCATCCCTGACTTTGGGATCTTTCCCAGCCATCCCTGACTTTGGGATGTTTCCCAGCCATTCCTGATTCCAGGATCTTTCCCAGCCACCCTTGTGTCTGTGATCTTTCCCAGCCATCCCTGACTCTGGGATCTTTCCCAGCCATCCCTGACTTTGGGATCTTTCCCAGCCATTCCTGATTCCAGGATCTTTCCCAGTCATCCCTGACTCTGGGATCTTTCCCAGCCATCCCTGACTTTGGGATCTTTCCCAGCCATTCCTGACTTTGGGATCGTTCCCAGTCATCCCTGACTTTGGGATCTTTCCCAGCCATTCCTGATTCCAGGATCTTTCCCAGTCATCCCTCACTTTGGGATCTTTCCCAGCCATCCCTGACTTTGGGATGTTTCCCAGCCATTCCTGATTCCAGGATCTTTCCCAGCCACCCTTGTGTCTGTGATCTTTCCCAGCCATTCCTGACTTTGGGATCTTTCCCAGCCACCCCTGACTTTGGGATCTTTCCCAGCCATTCCTGACTTTGGGATCTTTCTCAGCCATCCCTGACTTTGGGTTCTTTCCCAGTCATCCCTGATTTGGGGATCTTTCCCAGCCATCCTTGTGTCTGGGATCATTCCCAGCCATCCCTGACTTTGGGATCTTTCCCAGCCATTCCTGATTCCAGGATCTTTCCCAGCCACGCCTGACTCTGGGATCTGTCCCAGCCATACCTGTCTCTGGGATCTTTCCCAGCCATCCCTGACTTTGGGATCTTTCCCAGCCATTCCTGATTCCAGGATCTTTCCCAGTCATCCCTCACTTTGGGATCTTTCCCAGCCATCCCTGACTTTGGGATGTTTCCCAGCCATTCCTGATTCCAGGATCTTTCCCAGCCACCCTTGTGTCTGTGATCTTTCCCAGCCATTCCTGACTTTGGGATCTTTCCCAGCCACCCCTGACTTTGGGATCTTTCCCAGCCATTCCTGACTTTGGGATCTTTCCCAGCCATCCCTGACTCTGGGATCTTTCCCAGCCATTCCTGACTTTGGGATCTTTCTCAGCCATCCCTGACTTTGGGTTCTTTCCCAGTCATCCCTGATTTGGGGATCTTTCCCAGCCATCCTTGTGTCTGGGATCATTCCCAGCCATCCCTGACTTTGGGATCTTTCCCAGCCATTCCTGATTCCAGGATCTTTCCCAGCCACGCCTGACTCTGGGATCTGTCCCAGCCATACCTGTCTCTGGGATCTTTCCCAGTCATCCCTGACTTTGGGATCTTTCCCAGCAATTCCTGATTCCAGGATCTTTCCCAACCACCCTTGACTCTGGGACCTTTCCCAGCCACCCCTGACTCTGGGATCTTTCCCAGCCATCCCCGACTCTGGGATCTTTCCCAGCCATCCCCACTTCCCAGCATTGCCCTCTGGACTCCTCTTTTCCATGGAATAAAGCTGTTATTCCAAGTTGCTGGCTCCAGGCTTGGCTGGGAAGAGCAGCACCATCCCCCCGCCCAGGGAGCCTCTCCACGAATCCCTCAAAGGTGCAGGGATTGCCCTTCTGAGACGCAGCAGTTCATCTTTCCTTCGTGTCTAATCTCTTTCCCCACTCCCATGAGCTGCAAACATTTCCTGCAGGACTCTTTATTCAGCAGAGAAAGCTCCTGAGTGTCCAACCTGGAGGAGCTGCAGGTGCTGCTGTGTGGGATGGATGATGTCAGTGGAGCTCCTGGAAGGAACCTGGAGAGCAAACATGGAGCAAGGACACCCTGGGTGGCCCCATCCCTTCTCCACTCGTCTCCACACCCTGGGAATGATGGCCAGGGTGTGATTTCCAGCAGCACTTGGAGCCTCTGCTCCTGTCCCAGGTGGCTGAATGTTCTATTTAACTCATTGCTAAATATACCTTGTCTGGCAGCGGGTCTGCTCCGTGACCATGGGCAAGTTATATAAAATTCTCACCTCCCTGTCTCTCCCTCAGCTCAAGCAGAGTCACTGCAGCCACAGTTGTCCTCCAGCTCTTGGCTGAGCTCATAAAAGCAAATAAAAACATCAAGAAGGAGACCTGAGCATTTTTTTTGCTTCCAGACAGCAGTGGATTTACTCAGAAATGCCCTCTTGGGTAGTCCCAAAACCCGACCCACCCTGAGTGCAGAAGAACCAGTGTAAGAAGACATCAACTGCTGCAAAATGGTTTGTTTTCACACCATCAAAATGTGGCTTCTGGCTTTTCATTTCACTGAGCTGCCATTTCACCTCAGACTACATGGAAACAGGAGCAGAGGGAGAATTTTAAAAAGCTTCACCCCTTCCACCCCAGATTAGCTGAATTCAGGAAGACACAACATCTTTCAGTTCTGGTCTGAGCTGAACCATTTTTTCCATGCTTTTCTTTTGCTCCAGGAATGGAATCTCAGTCCCTGTGACTCTCTGACCCTTGGCAAGAGTGGGAAAGGGCTGTTGAAAATGGTCAGGTCTTTTCATCAGAATGGGTGAGTGATTCTGCTCACAACGTGCCAGGGGTAGAACCCACCTGAGCCTTCCTGACTGCCCACAGTGCCCACAGGCACATAAACTGGGATGAAATGCTTGGATCCTTTGGGATACTGCCATAAATCACGCACCTTGATCATCCCCACAACACCCACAGCCAGGTAACCACAGGGCCAGGAAACTAAGCCTTGTCTTCTGGGAAAGGCAGACCTTAAATGACTGGAGCTGTGTCAGGGCAGGGACAGCACCCAGGGAATGGCTGGAGTTGTGCCAGGGCAGGGACAGCACCCAGGGAATGGCTGGAGTTGTGCCAGGGCAGGGACAGCACCCAGGGAAGGGCTGGGGCTGTGCCAGGGCAGGGACAGCACCCAGGGAAGGGCTGGGGCTGTGCCAGGGCAGGGACAGCACCCAGGGAATGGCTGGAGCTGTGCCAGGGCAGGGTCAGCACCCAGGGAGTGGCTGGAGCTGTGCCAGGGCAGGGACAGCACCCAGGGAATGGCTGGAGCTGTGCCAGGGCAGGGACAGCACCCAGGGAATGGCTGGAGCTGTGCCAGGGCAGGGACAGCACCCAGGGAATGGCTGGAGCTGTGCCAGGGCAGGGACAGCACTCAGGGAATGGCTGGAGCTGTGTCAGGGCAGGGACAGCACCCAGGGAATGGCTGGAGCTGTGCCAGGGCAGGGACAGCACCCAGGGAATGGCTGGAGCTGTGTCAGGGCAGGGACAGCACCCAGAGAATGGCTGGAGCTGTGCCAGGGCAGGGACAGCACCCAGGGAATGGCTGGAGCTGTGCCAGGGCAGGGTCAGGCTGGATCTCAGGGAAAGGCTCTTCCCCCAGAGGGTGGTGGGCACTGCCCAGGCTCCCCAGGGTTTGGCCACAGCCCCAAGGCTGCCAGAGCTCCAGAAGGGTTTGGATGATGTTCTCAGGACAGGGTGTAACTCTTGGGGTGCCTGTGCAGGGCCAGGAATTGTTCTGGATGATCCTTGTGAGTCCCTTCCAGCTCAGAAGATTCTGTGATTTCAGTGGATGCAAAACCTTGGCCAAAGTGTCTCAAGTGGAAGGATTCTGAGTCTCACCCCCTCTCTGAGAATATTTGCACCAACGCTTCAGTCTGGCAGCAATTGCCTGAGCAGAGCTCAGGAGCTTCAGGGGATCTGCCTGTGTGTGTTTTGCCTCTGAAGGCATCTTGAAAAGGTGTTCTCCAGGAAAGAGGAGTTCCTGACACTGACCTGTCTGATGCTGAGACTGCTGAAGTCAAGCACAGGACCTTGATCCTGTCTCAAACCTCACTTTTCTGTCTTTTCTTTACATCCAGGTGGACTTTGGAGGTGCATAAACCATTGAAATGGTGTGGGATGTTTGGAAGTTCTTTACTCAGAGGCTGGTGAGGCCCTGGCACTGGTGAAGCTGTGGCTGCCCCATCCCTGGGAGTGTCCAAGGCCAGGCTGGACAGGGCTTGGAGCAGCCTGGGCTGGTGGGAGGTGTCCCTGCCCATGGCAGGGGGTTGAGACTGGATGAGCTTTAAGGTCCCTTCCAACCCAAACCCTTTGGATTCCAGGATCCAATAAATGTGGCTCCAATGAGAAAATCACTCACCTGACTATTGAACCCATAAAATCTGACCCAGTTTTAAGAAGGTGCTCCCCTCATTATATTCCATTTCATTATTCAACATCTCTGCTCATCGACCTCACCCCAGCACTGCACAGGAGATGCAACGAGGCTGGAGAAGGGACTGGAGCACAAGTGCTGTGGGAAGAGGCTGAGGGAGCTGGGGGTGTTCAGCCTGGAGAAGAGGAGGCTCAGAGGTGACCTCAGCACTGTCTGGAACTGCCTGAAGGGAAGTTCTGGCCAGGTGGGGGTTGGTCTCTTCTCCCAGGCACTCAGCAATAGGACAAGGGGGCACGATGGGCTCAAGCTCTGCCAGGGGAAATTGAAGTTGGAGAGCAGAAAGAAATTCTTTGCAGAGAGAGTGCTCAGGGATTGGAATGGGCTGCCCAGAGAGGGGGTGGATTCCCCATCCCTGGAGGTTTTTCAGCTGAGCTTGGCCGTGGCACTGAGTGCCATGATCTGGTAAAGGGATTGGAGTTGGCCCAAGGGTTGGACTTGATGATCTTGGAGGTCTTTTCCAACACAATCCATTCTGTGATTCTGTGCTGTGGAGCTGCAGAAGGAACATTGTTCAGGGTCCATCTCCCTCTACTCCTCACCCCAGTGTCTCTGTGAGTTTCTACCAAGCCCAAGCATTCCAGGAACCTGGACCTTGTGTTCTCCTGTGCTGCTGAACCCTGCAGGGCATCCTGATGTGAAGAAGTGCTTCCAAGGTTCTGGCATAATTAGTCTTAATTTGTCCTCAGTAATTGCCTGTGGCATCAGTCAGCAAAGAAAGGCTGGAAATGCAGGAGAAGAGGTGCTTTATTTTTCATTATTTCTTTTCTTTGACACAGAACAGTCTCCTTTCTGCAGGGAAGCTGCTCAGCCAAACCCATTGCAATAAATAAACAGCACAAAAAGTTTCTGGGGAACGTCCTGATTTGATTAATTCTGCCAAAAGGAACTTCTAAGTTAGAAAAAAAAGACAACAAATCTGCAACCACCAAAGTAATTTCCATGTTTAAACATCTAATTCTTTGTGTTTCTCACAGAGCTTTTCCCACCTTGGGAGGAGTGAGGGATGTTCTTTCACGGAGCAGCTGCACCACTGGTGGCCTCTGCACCCACTGCTGGAGCCAGAAAATCTCTCCTCCACCCACACTCAGCAAAGCACTTGTGTACCTTCATCCTTCCAGATTTCTGCTGCAATTGGAACTTGTTAAAAACAGGGATGTGCTCCAGTAGAGGCTCCCAGCAAAGCCAGATGGGGACTGATGGTTGGTAACTGGAGAGAGAGATGAAGATTTCCCCCTCCAGTTCCACAAAGATGGTCCTCAGAAGGTATTTTTCAATTTAAAGCTTTTCCCTGTTGAAAAGCTCATATTTTGGTGCATAAAATAATTGAAAAGCTCATATTTTGGTGCATGAAGCCACTGTTTGAAGTCTGAGATTCCTGGGTGAGCTTTTCCACACGTGGCATCTTTTGGGCTGGATATGAAGAGCTCCTTGGACCAGCTGTGCCCCAGGCAGGGCTTCTCCTGCTGTGCCCAGGCAGGATCCAGCTCCCTGCTCTGCCTGCTCCCTTCAGGTCCTGGGGAATTGCTTTCCAGCCTCTCCCCCACCTGCTCCCAGCTCCAGCTGCTCCCAGGGGAGCTCGTGGTGCCAGCTGGGTGCCCGGGGTGGTGACTGAAGGGCACTCTGGGCTGTACTTGCAGAGATCACGATTCATCTTTAATGCACCATGGAAGGCTGAGAAACCCAAACTGGATGAGTCCTCCAAGGAGGAAGAAATTTCAGTGCCTGAGCTGAGCTCTTAATGCCAGTCTGGATGGCAAGGCCTGAAATCCCACGGTGCCAGGGCTTAGGTTTGCCCTAAAATACACAGGAAGGGCCATGTGAAAGCATTTAGAAATATTTAAGCCCTGTCTAGTTGGGCACTTTATTTCTGCAGGGAACAGGCACTGCAGATTTCCAGGGGGAAGAGTGTTTTAGATGATCATGAATTCCTCAGGCCAGACAGAGCTGACTGAAATGCAGTGGAGCTTCAGCCAATGTGGCTTCAGGGGATAAAATGCCATCCCTTGGACACCTCACCAGGCCAGGCCTTTGCACTTCACTGCTTTAGAATTACTGAAACTGCATCGGCTTTGCCTTAAATCACACACAGTTTGCAATGGCAGCTCCAGGTGCAGGTGGAAGCAGCAGTCTCTGCTCTGCTGCTGCCTGGGAGATCCTGGTGCTGGCAGAGGTGGCACAGAAGGGCCATCCCCGGGCACCCTGCAAGGAGCAAAGCCAGTGCCACCCCTGGGACGTGCCCAAAGCCAAACACAGGATCCCAGAATGTGCCAAGCTGGAAGGGACCCACAATGGATCATGGAGTCCAACCCTCAGCCCTGCGCAGGCCCATCCCCAAGAGTCACCCCCTGTGCCCCAGAGCATCATCCAAACCCTCCTGCAGCTCTGGCAGCCTTGGGGCTGTGCCCACTGCCCTGGGGAGCCTGGGCAGTGCCCACCACCCTCTGGGGGAAGAGCCTTGTCCTGAGATCCAACCTGACCCTGCCCTGGCACAGCTCCAGCCATTCCCTGGGGGCCCTGTCCCAGCCCTGGCACAGCTCCAGCCATTCCCTGGGTGCTGTCCCTGCCCTGGCACAGCTCCAGCCATTCCCTGGGTGCTGTCCCTGCCCTGGCACAGCTCCAGCCATTCCCTGGGTGCTGTCCCTGCCCTGGCACAGCTCCAGCCCTTCCCTGGGTGCTGTCCCTGCCCTGGCACAGCTCCAGCCATTCCCTGTGCCCTGTCCCAGCCCTGGCACAGCTCCAGCCATTCCCTGGGTGCTGTCCCTGCCCTGGCACAGCCCCAGCCATTCCCTGGGTGCTGTCCCTGCCCTGGCACAGCTCCAGCCATTCCCTGGGTGCTGTCCCTGCCCTGGCACAGCTCCAGCCATTCCCTGAGTGCTGTCCCTGGTCCCCACAGAGCAGAGCTCAGTATCTGCCCCTTCTCTGCCCCTGCCAAGGAAGTTGGACCTGCAATGAGTTCTCCCCTTAGTCTCCTCTTCTCCAGTGCCCTCAGTGTCCTCACACGCTGCCCTTTCAGGCCCTGCCCCATCTCCTTTGCCCTCCTTTGGACACTCTCCAATGGCTCAATCTCTTCCTTGCATTGTGTCCCCCCAAACTGCCCCCCCATTGCAGGTGAGGCTGCCCCTGTGCAGAGCAGAGTGGGACAATCCCCTCCCTGACCTGGCCATGCTGGGCCTGATGTTCCCCCGGACAGGGATGTCCCTCATGGCTCCAGGGCACTGCTGACTTTTGGCCAACTGTCCACCAACCAGGACCCCAAGGACCCTTTCCTGGCACTGCTTTCCATCCTCTCATTCCCCATCTGCCCATCCATTCAAGGTTGGCCCATCCCAGGGGCAGAATCCTACACTTGCCATGGTTGAACTTCCCATAGGTGGTGGTTCCCAGGCCTCTGCTCTATTCAGGTCTCCCTGAAGGACCTCCCTGCCCTTGAGGGACTCAACAGCTCCTCCCAGTTTTGGGTCATCTGCAGACTTGCTCAGTGTGCCTTTCAGTCCTGCATCCAGGTCACTTATGAAGACGTTGAAGAGCCCAGGATGGAGCCGTGTGGAACCCCACTGGTGGCACAGCTGGATGGAGGTGACCACCCAGGCCCAGGGGCTTTGCATCACCCACTTAAAGGGGTGTGAATGCAGCAACATTTCATCAGATCCAGTTTTTCCCCACTTCTCCTCTCCCTTTAACAGCTCCCACACCATCAGCTGCCACGCAGAGGGGAAAAAAAAGTGCTAGAAATGACAGCAGAGCAACAGAAAAACTAAAACATTTTCACAGCCTTGTCTGCTGGTTTGAAGTGCATTTCAGCCCAGCACAAAATTACATTATTTAGTATCAATTATCCTTCGATTGAAGCTCAGAGAGGTGGCAAGGCTAACGTTTTTATCTCATTAGCATGTCTTGCCTGCTAACCATTTGCTATATTCCCTCCCTTTGATCCTGTCTTTGATTATATTGTGTGACAAAAGCCCATGTAATCTACTATTATTTCCATTAATAGCAAATCTGCCCTCCTCTTTGACAAGCCAATTTGTGCTCATTGCGGCGTCTTTGTGCATCTTGGCCAGGTTGCCACCCCGTGCCCGCCCCGGCGGGGCACAATTGGCAGGTGTTGGGCCAGCCTGGGTGGCACCAGGACGTCGCAGTGTCACCAAACAGGGCTCCAAATATTGACACTTTAATGGCAAGCAGGAAGCAGTGAGATGGTGCAAAGAGGCGGCGCAGCTCGAGTGGTTCTGCTCTTTGCCCTGCAAAGAAGTGGCGGATGAAGAAGCAGGAAAAGGTCTTCAAGGAGGTGAGATCCATAAGTGACCTCTGAACGTGAACAACTTGGCTTTGAACCCTGAGCAAGCTGTGCCTGCCCCTCCTCACCCATCTCTGTTGGTGTCCAGGCACAGATCTGACTCAGAGCAAGAATCCTGTGATCTCCATCTGTCTTTGCAAAGTCACTTTGAGAAAGTTATTTATTCCATAGAATCATAGAATGGGTTGGGTTGGAAAAGACCTCCAAGATCATCAAGTCCAACCCTTGGTCCCTTTACCAGATCATGGCACTCAGTGCCACGGCCAAGCTCAGGTTAAAAACCTCCAGGGATGGGGAATCCACCCCCTCTCTGGGCAGCCCATTCCAATCCCTGAGCACTCTCTCTGCAAAGAATTTCTTTCTGCTCTCCAACTTCAATTTCCCCTGGCAGAGCTTGAGCCCATCGTGCCCCCTTGTCCTATTGCTGAGTGCCTGGGAGAAGAGACCAAACCCCAGCTGGCCAGAACTTCCCTTCAGGCAGTTCCAGACAGTGCTGAGGTCACCTCTGAGCCTCCTCTTCTCCAGGCTGAACACCCCCAGCTCCCTCAGCCTCTCCCCACAGCACTTGTGCTCCAGTCCCTTCTCCAGCCTTGTTGCTCTTCTCACTTGGGTTGGAAGAGACCTCAGATTATCAAACCCAACCCTTGGTCCAACCCCACTGTGATCACTCTGGCACTCAGTGCCCTGGGCTGGTAATCACAGTGGGGTTGGATCAAGACATGGTGGATTCTCCATCCCTGGAGGTGTTTCAGAGGACACTCAGTGCCACATCCAGTCCCTTCTCCAGCCTCGTTGCTCTTCTCTGGCCCCGCTCCAGCCCCTCAATCTCTTTCCTGAACTGAGGGGCCCAGATATTTAGAAATACCCTTTTTATTGTCTTTTTTAAAACTCAGCTTTGCAGCCTCCAGTGGGCAGTGAACTCAGAGTGGATCTGCCCAGCCCAACTTTGACAAACTGGATTAGATATTATGAAATAATCAGGTGTTATGAAACCAGCCTGAATTGCTTTTACCATTATTTGGCTAATTCTGGGGTGATGGTGCCGTTCTCCTCCAATCTCAGCTTGAAGAGCGATTCATCCACAGCAGAGACTCGATGACTCAAATTGGATGCCCACACACAGCCACAGTCCACTTTTCCAGGCAGATTCACCAGCCCTGAGTGCTCTTCTCCACCTACTTCAAGTGCAAACACCTATTTCTCCTCTCAAAAGGGATGCACTTCAAATAAACCTCCGTGTCGTGAAGATCCCAACTGCGGCACCACAAAGGGATAATCACAGTTCTCAACTCCAACACTGCACACAGTGCTTATTATTTTTCCATGCCCTTCTGGTCTAACAAAGGTAGTGGGAAATGAGCCCTGCCTGGAGAATAAAGAGGGGGTTGGTGGGAATCAGTTCTCTTCAGCAGCGTGGAGGAGAATAAAGCTGGTGGGAAGAAGGAGCCTCATCAACGGGGGAGTGAAATCGCAGAAAAATCTCCCATCAGAGACACCAAAGGTTCAGACCCAGGTGTTGATGGTTCTTCTCCTCCTCCCCTTCCATTAAAAGTTCTCCCTCTGCTCTGGAATTAAAGCAAATGAGGTGCTGGGCTCACCCTGGAGGCACGTGGGGCTCTGTGGCACTGCCAGGGCAGGGGAGTCTCTCCTGAACCACCTCTGGGTCCTGGGGAGCAGAAAAGGGGTTGCAGATGTGGTTTCCAAGC